>NC_081343.1:55014310-55039857 GCF_029784015.1 Lycium ferocissimum | reverse complement strand
TTTGATACTTTAATATACTATATTTATGCATTTAATATTACATATGAATACATATTTGTAATTTAAGAATATCATTGTCTTCTATAACTTTATTTAATATACATATGAATATCATTGTTTTATTACAATAAATAAAAGAGCTTCATGAAAAAATATTTAATTTGATATTTTAATATACGATATTTCTATAGATTTAAAATGTCTGTCTCAGAGCTTAAAACTATATACATTCACTTATGAATTTATTAAAATTGAACTTTCTTAAATGTTTAGTTAGTGAAGTATTCATATCTTTGAGATTTAAATTTTAAATAATTTGTTATTTTTTACAACATTAAAATAAAAAGCATAGGTTTTATGCATATTTTTTGCCTATAAGCTATAACAGCCACATATTATTTTAATGGCAAATGCTGTTATAGGTGTATAACAACAACTCTCTATAACAACCAAAAAATTTCGAACCCAACGATGCGGTTATTGAGGGGTTTGATTGTAGTATTTTTCATCTTCAGATCATCAATGCTAATTGAAGTACACCGTTTTAACATTTTTAAGGTGTTTTAGATCTTCAGATAATAAAATAGCCACATATGTCTGTTACTTTCTTATTCTCTTTTTTCTCGTGCATGATGTGTTTAATGCACGCTTTGCTATATTTATATATCTAACTGTATTTTTATGATCCCAAAGTATAGGGATATTTTCCATTAAAACAATAAAGTAAGAATTCTAAATATTCGTCATTTAGAGAATAAAAGTATGTACGTATATCTATTGGAACTACTTTTTTTACGATATCATTGTAACTGATAGACTATGTAATAGTATAAATATTGTAAATATTCCCTTCCTATGGATTGTAATCGGAGTCCGTAATTTAGGCTAGTATCATTCTAATTAGGGATACCTACTTTGTATATAATAACCTTGATACATCAATACAAGGCACGGATTGATTTCCTACATGGTATCAGACTAGGTTTCCTTCCAAAACCCTAGCCGTCCACCTCTCTCTTTCTTTTCAACCCTAACCTAGCCGTCCCCTTCCTCCTTCCTCTTCTCCCTCCCATGGTCGACAACAAAAATTTCCATTCTCGCTTTAACCGTCACGAATGTAAAATCCTTAATCCCAATCACTCTAGACATGGAAACCTACCATTATCACGAATGGGCAACCCTATTCAAAGTCCTAGCCCGCGTTCACTCCGTACTCGAGCACATCATACCACCCACTGACACCGCTGAACTCACCGCGTATGACGCAACAAAGGCGGCTAACCTTCCGCTCTGGAAACGCCTAGACGCGGTGGTCCTTCAATGGATATACGCCACCGTCTCTCATGATATTCTTACCTCTATTCTCGTGGCGGATGATGTTGCCGAGAAGGCTTGAATCGCGTTGCTCAACTTTTCCAAGATAACAAACACTCACGGCGGCGTACCTTGAAACCGAATTCACCACCACAAAAATGGCCGACTTCGCTCGGTTATGGCCTATTACAATAGGCTCAAGTCTCTCACGGACGCCTTGCCAACGCCGGTCGCCAAAGTGTCCGATCAACGTCCGGTCTTGCGACTTCTCGCCGGCCACGAGACGTATGCACACTTTGTCACCACCATTCAACAAAGATGTCTTGCCTTCTTCTCTCGAAGTGTGCTCCACTCAAGCTCGAAGACGCGGTCGCTTAAGGAACGTGCCCGCGATTCCAACCCCGCGCTCTACTTTGATAATGATACCCTCTCCACCACCCGGCGGTCACAATAATTCCGAACCGGCGTGATAATAATCGTGGGCAGTGAATTTAACCGAACAAGGGCAAAATAACAACAACAACGCCAACCGCGGAAGCTAGCCGGCCGCGGCAAGCCGGGATCGCCCGCCGTGGCCGGGGTCGACGGGGACAGCCACCGCAGTGGGCCACACCGGCTCGCTCGTCGCCCCAGCACATCGCCCCCCCCGCCTGCACCCGACGAGACAAGCCGGGCCGACCCCGCCACGTCGCGGCCCTAAGAACGACATTCTTGGCGCGGGTCCCCGCCTCAATGAGCCTATTCCACGCACGTTCCTCCCAACTCGGGGTACACTCCGACGACGTGGAGGGCAGGCCCGCATATTTCTATCCTTGCATCAACCGGGATGACACTTGGTACATGGACACCGGGCGACTTCTCACACGATCGCCAACTCGTGTACTCTCACGTCTTATTTTAATTTGAGCAATAGTTCCGGAATCATTGTTGGTAACGGTAGCACTATTCCAATTCGAGGCTATGGTCATACATCCCTTCCCCCACCTAATGCTCAATTACGTCTCCGAAATGTCTTAGATGCTCCAAAACTCATCAAAAACCTTGTTTCCGTACGTAAATTCACTAAGGATAATAATGTTTCGTCGAGTTTGATCCTCTGGTTTTCGTGGAAGGATTTACCGACGGAGAGCCGCCTAATGAGATGTGAGAGCACCGGGAATTGTATCCTCTCAATGCCACAGAATGGTCCACTCCACCATCCACCTTCCTTGCCGCATCACCTAGCTTGTGGCATTCCCGCCTCGGCCATCGGGGTGCCATCCTTAGTTCTCTTCGTAGTAATGCCTTAATTGAATGTAATAGGCCCGTACTTCTTTTTGCACCTCTTGTCCTTTGGGGAAACATGTTAAATTGCCATTTTCCGATTCGTTGTCGTTTACTACTATGCCGTTTGACATTATTCATAGCGATTTATGGACATCTCCCGTTTTAAGTTCTAATGGGCACCGCTATTATGTTTTCTTTCTTGATGATTATAGTAATTTTCTTTGGACTTTTCCTATCTCTAACAAGTCCCAAGTGTATTCTATCTTTCTATCTTTTAAGGCATTAATACGGACTCAATTCGAAAAAGAGACATTAAAAACATTCAATGTGACAATGGGCGGGAATTCGCAAACGGGCAATTTCAATCTTTTTTGCGCCTCCAATGGTATAAATTTTCGATTTTCTTGCCCCCATACATCCCCTCAAAATGGCAAAGCGGAACGAAAATTAAATCCATTAACAACATAGTGCGCACTCTTCTTGTCCACTCCTCCGTCCCCCCTCTTTTTGGCATCATGCTCTCCAAATGGCCACCTACCTCCTCAATATACTTCCCACCAAAGTCCTTAGGCATAAATCACCAACCCAAGTTCTCTATCAACGAACCCCCTCCTATTCTCATCTCCGGGTTTTTGGGTGTCTATGCTATCCACTTTTCCCATCTACGTCTATTCATAAGTTACAAGCAAGATCCACCCCGTGTGTTTTTTTGGGCTATCCGTTGAATCATAGAGGATATAAGTGTTATGATTTGTCCACCAACAAAATCATCATCTCACGGCATGTCCTCTTTGACGAAACTCAATTTCCCTTCTCCAAATTGCACTCCCCCCCCAACGTCCTATGAATTCTTGGACCATGGCATTTCCCCATATACGTTGCATTTTCTATCTCCACCGCTCCTCCCCCGTCGTTCCCCGGTCCACCCCTCCACCGCTTTCCCCGCACCAAAGGACACGGCCCAGCCAGCCCCCCCCCCCCCACCGCCCCACCCGTGACCGCCCGGCCATAGCCCTACCACCCCCCACTACCTGGCCACAGCCCCTCCCGCATGGTTACTTAGAGGCCAACGCGGGATTTTCAAACCCAAACAACCTTTCAACTTAAATACTTCCACCCCTTCTCTCCATCTCGCCTCTCCCGCGAAATCAATGCTCTAAATGACCACAATTGGAAAGAGCGATGGTTGACGAATATAATGCTCTAATTAATAATAAGACGTGGGAGTTGGTTCCACGTCCCCCGATGTGAATCTTATTCGTTCTATGTGGATTTTTCGTCATAAAAAGAATTCCGATAGTTCTTTTTGAGAGGCACAAAGCCCGTCTTGTCCGTGATGGCAGGTCTCAACAGTTGGAGTTGGATCGCGACGAGACCTTCAAATCCGCCATCGTTTCGGCCATTATTCGCACCGGTTTTTTAGCATATCGTACCTACACACTTCTGGCCCATTCATCGCTGGACGTCAAGAATGCTTTCCTACACGGTAATCTTAATGACCGTTTATATGCATCACCCTATTGGGTTTAAGGACCCACAAGATCCCCATCATGTCTATCTCTTGAAGAAATCGTTGTACGGCCCAAGCAAGCTCCCCGTGTACGGTTCCAACGCTTTGCGACTATGTCTCCACCATTGGTTTTTCCACATGCGTATCCGATCACTCTCTTTTATTTATTGTCGAGGTTCTCGACATTGCTTACATTCTCGCTATATGTTGATGATATTATTCTCACAACTTTTCCTCGATGCTCTCAGGAAATCCATCATGTCTCTCGCTTAGCGCCGAATTTGCTATGAAGGATTTGGGCCTCTCGCTACTTTCCGGGTATCGTCGTTACCCGTGACTTCACACGGCATGTTTCTCTCTCGAAAAATTATCACGAATGGACATTATAGAGCGCGTGGCACGCATCGCTCGTAAGCCTGGGCCAGTACACCGGTCGACACCAAAGCCAAACTTGGTGCCACGGCCGCCCTCTCGCGATGATCCCACCCAATATCGTAAGTTGGCCTGCCGCGTTACGCACCTTACATTCACACGACCGCACATCTCCTACGCGGTTCAACAAGTATGCCTTCACATGCACGATCCCAAGGTTGCCCATATGCATGCTCTTAAACGCATAGTCCGATACATTCAAGGTACTATTGACTTTGGTCTCCATCCGCAAGTCCTCCATTGCCTCTCTTGTCTCTTATACCGACGCAGATTGGGGTGGTTGTCCCACACTCGCCGCTCCACATCCGGTTACCGTGTCTTCCTCGCGATAACCTCCTCTCTCCGGTCATCCAAACGGCAGCCCACTATGTCTAAATCGAGTGCCGAGGCCGAATACCGTGGCGTTGCTAATGTAAGTATCCGAGTCCCGTTGGCTTTCGCAACCTTCTCTTCGAGCTCCGTTGTCCAATCTTGGCCGCCTACTTTAGTCTATCGTGATAATGTTAGTGCCATATACCTATCGTGTAATCCAACAAAGACCAACGCACTAAACATATTGAGATGGACATACATTTCGTACGTGAGAAAAGTTGCCCGTGGAGAAGTTCGTGTCCTTCACGTCCGTCCCGCTACCGCATCGCATATCTTCACTAAAGGTCTTCGCGCGTGCTCTTTGATGATTTCGGGGACGCCTAAGCGTACGACAACCTCCCGCTTCGATCGGGGTGTGATAGACTATGTAATAGTATAAATATTGTAAATATTCCCTCATGGATTGTAATCGTGTCCCGTAATTTAGGCTAGTATCATTCTAATTAGGGATACCTACTTTGTATATAATAACCTTGATACATCAATACAAGGCACGGATTGATTTCCTACGGTAACTTTTACTTTGGATAAAGTGGGCATGTTGGAGTTTAAGTACTCGATGTGCCATGTATGTGAAATTCTGTATGGTTGGTCACTCCGAAAATTTAAAGAATATTATAGGTAAATTTATGTGGTCGATTTTATTTGATTTGATGAATGGCCAGGTACTATTACTCTCTTTTGTTGGCTAATTAAAATAGCTTATATAGCTTAATCTAGGCTTAGGCAAAGAGCTGAGCCCTCATAATTTTCGTGGAACATTGATGGTTCAATATAGGGGTGGGTATGGTACGGTGTGATATGGTATTAGAGACTTCGGACGGGAGTTTCGGTTTTCAATTTTTATAAAATACTATACCATTATCATATCAAATTAATTCGTTATGATTTGATATTTTTAAATTCGATTTTCAAGGTTTCGCGATACGATAAATCGGTAATCATAGTTTATTGAATTTCGACTTACATATAATCATATATAGATAATTATTACTTCGACTATTCAAGACCCCTGAGAGTATTTGAGCATTTTAGCTCAACATCAAAACCAACAATAAACCTGGAGAAGTCAAAAATCAAAATCTCTTCAAATGTGGAACTCAAACTTTGGGCAGACATCTCTAGCTTTCTAGTAACCAAGAACACTTCGTCCCTTAGCTTGATAAATACTTAGATTGTTCATCCTCAACCATCATTCTAATAATAGAGCATTAGAGCTTATTAGTACTTACTCGACAATATAAATAATCGTCCCATATGCTGAAAAAACTATGCGTCATAACCTTGTTGGCATAACCTCCTCTCTAACTTTGTTACTGCAGCTAGGAGTGTTCACGGTTCGGTAGATCCAAATTAAAAATCGAAATAACTAGTTAAGTCCATATTTGTTTGGTTTTAAATTTTTAAAAATTGATAACAATTGATTTGATTTTATTAAACAAATCGAAGAAAAAATCAAACTAAACCGGTAAGTTACAATACACTTTTTTAAAAATAATTATTATATATGCAATATATTAAATTTTAGAAATAATTTTAAATATTTTATATACTTTTTCATTCAAACTTTATTTTTTTCAAACGGGCTAATGAATTTTACACCTTAAACTCATTTCTTTAAAGAAAGTCATGAATCCTAACTTATTTATTTAAAAGAAAAAACAACTATGAAGATTTACCTAGATTTTTTTTAATTTTTTTATATCTTATAAACTTTATTCACTTGATTAAAGCTTATATAACTTCAGATATTATCTCCATGATACAAGAAAATTTTAGCCACCACAATTAAAGAGTAATAACGAATGATAAGTTGGAAAAAGGATGAAAAACTCTTATATAATTGAAAGTGAAAGAAAAAAAGTACTATTGGATTTCTCAAAAATCGAAAAACTGAACCAAATTGAGCCGAATCGACAACAATCGAGCCGATAAACATGTATATTTAGTTGGTTTGGTTTTAGCGATTAAGAAATCAACTAAATTAATTTGATTTTAAATAAGAACCAATTTGAACCGAATAATGAACACCCCTAATTGAATGATAACAATCCCACGACTTATTTCTTGCAAAAAGTATGCGTTGTATGTTGTATTTTATACTTGAATTTTCGTGATTCCAGGTATACTTTTTAACAAAAAACATTGTATATTACGTATATACACTAAGAACAAGAATATATAATTTTTTAGTTCTAATGTCATGTTGTTTACAACTTGTAAATTATTCATAGTCATTTTGCCTTCAGGTTACAACCCAAGCCGGATTCAATGGACGATTTTTTTTTTCTTTTCATGGATTCAATGGAGAAGACACAACTAGAAACAGAGTGCATTCAAATTCTTCATAATATAATAGAAAGAAAATAAAAGGGGAGTAATTGAAGGTATTGAAAAAACGCACCGCCGAAATGACATGTAATGAAACGCGGCTTCTGTTACATCAACCATCATTATCGTACAATCAAAATGTACGAAACTATAGACCATGATGTCAATGTGTATCGATAAAGCATTTTTTTACTATGAACAATGGTAGCAAGTTGCAATTATGTTGTGAAACTTTTCAACATATTTTTGGTCTTATACGGCAACGCCTCCAACAACTATAGGCCATAAGCCACCTTCCAGATTCCCAAAAAGATGCAGTGCGTGTTTCAAACTCGATAAGACCAAAACACGGAAGTCACACGGGGTTATGGCCTTCTTTATATTTGACCAGAGCCCAGAGGTATGGGTTTTCTTTTCTGTACCAAACTCTGCTAAAAGAAATTGGACGAGTTAGTAGAAATTCCGCGGGCAAATTGATGAGTGAATATCTTACTATATGAATGCGTATACTGAACGAAGATAACATATTTTATGTGATTAATTTAACTATTTAATAGACGAATAAAAACACACGCAAAAAGATTTCAAAATTTGAACTAGAAGTGATTGATTGAAAGACTTTATTGGAAGTTAAGGTGCTCAATCGAAACAAAGCTTAATTTGGGTGTCAAAATGGAACATCCTGATAAATTTAAAGGATTGATTATGTGTTAAGCCTGTTTAGTTTTTGGTGTTCCATGCATCCACATGCGTGAATGGCATTTTCATCTGTGCTCAAAAATTCTAAAAGGAAATACACGAGAAAAAGTGCTAACATCTACTATATATACATAATAAAATAATTTTAACTTTCAAAAATACATCGTAATTTTTTAATGAGTAGTGTCAGATGTAACCGCCGAGCTAATGTGGCTCCGCCTCTGCATGCATCCTTGTGTTTGGTATATCCTCAACCCGACTATTTTGAATTCGTGTAGGAAAGTTCACTTTAAAATAAAGTATTTTCTAATAAGTACAACCTGATTCCCTTGATATGAAATCGATACTTATGAATATTGACAAAAAAGATAGTTAGTACATACTCCATCCGTCCATGTTCTTTATCATATATTGACTTGATACTCCTATTAAGGAGTCAAAATAGAATGACAATTACCCTTAATTATTGCTAAGTAACCTAATGATTGAAATCAATCAATATACTTTAAAAGTTGTGCAGTTAATAACAATTTCTTAAAGTTTCCAACTCAACAATTAATAATAAAGGTAAAATAGGTATGAGATGATGAATTATTTCTTAATTTTATAAACCTAATAGGTAAAAATGAACATTTATTTTCAATATACATGATAAATGAAACTGGACGGATGATGTACTTATTATTTCTATCACAATCTTTAATACTCTAACCGGTAAAATTTGAAACTAACTCAACAAGATAATCCAATGGCTAAAATACCAGACGTGAAACCAATGGCGAGATATGGTCTAATATATAATAATAATAATAAATATAAATCTAAGACTATCTTACTCGTCCATGTACATTTCAACATTCCAACAATTATAAGAAGGCATGGAGGTCGCCACTTTAATATGTCCCTTTGAGAAATTTATAGACCACATATCAGAAACGCCCACGTGGCAAACGCCATCCATTACGTAGATAATAGCCAATAATTTTGATTTTGGGTGTATATCTACTCCCATGGATTTCCTTTCTTCAGGTCCATCCTTGTCAGCATGGTCTAATCACCCAGCCCAACCTTTCATCGGTTCCCACTTTTATAGTTGAAGACAAAATAGACAAAACAATCTACTTTTGTTCTTTTGAAAATAACCATATCGGCTCGAAAATCACTCCCTTGATTGATCTAGATTTGTCTTATACGTAGCATTTGCAGGAAGAAATATTTTCTTTCAGGTTTTTTTCTCGTTGTAGTTCTAGTTCTAGCTTTTTATCAATTTCTCTCTCTCTCTCTCTGTCTTTTTTTTTTTGTTTATTCGAATGGGCAGTTTTTGTCTCTCATATTTATTTTAATGAAATAGGAGTACGTAATTTTCATGAAACAGTAGCTACATATCGTGCCGTGAAGTAACCCTTTTTCGTTTGGCTAGAGATGGGAATAATTTGGATATTAACGTTAATAATTTATGATAATGGACAATATAAAAGGTTCCAATCTCGAAAAAGATGCAACATTACGGGATGTCTAACAACGTAATATATAATTAATTTTTGTACAAGATGTAATTCCCATGCCATATAATAGTTGCATACCTCCAAAAAAAAAAAAATTGTGTAAGTAGGGGTTGATCTGTAATATTGGTTACGAGTTCATGTAACTCCAGTAATTTTTAGATCTTTTATATATATATTAAGAAAATACTAATTAAATACTGTAAATATTTGACTGTGAACTCAATTATATTATAGTATTAGCATGAGATCAATTAGGAATCATAAACTTCAAATATTGAATGCCTTTGATATGTATCTAGAACTAATTAAAGATTTAGAAAATCTCAAGAGAAATAAATGATTTGATGATCTAATCAGATCTAATCAAATAATAATACTATATATGGTTCGAGAAAAAGTTTCAATATCTACTCAAACACTATAGTGGAAGTTTCTTGAATCAAGAGTAGACAATAAACGCCTTTATAATGCACACTTTATTTCAATGTGCGTTTCTAAGGAAAACATAAACGCTATAGTTAAAATTTAATTTAATTTAATTTGAACCAATCATATATAGTTTTGCTGCACCTATTTATAAGATATTTAAATTCTAGTGAAGCTTCTGTATTTTGCCTATAATTAATATTAACGTTAGGTTCACGCCTAACTTCTATCTTCTAAATTATCTCTTGCTAGCTCATCAATGAAATATTCTTACTTAGGTCCGTCAGTGATTATAATAAAAATGAATGATTAGTGATCATAAACAATGTAGTGTACGATATTCACGCCTAACTTCTCTGCTCTAAATCATCCCTTGCTCTCATCAATAAAATATTCTTACTTAAGTCCTTCAGTGATTATAAAGAAAAATGAATAACTAGTGATCATAAAGAATCTACTGTACGAAATTCTTTAATTGTGTTTTGTTTATTCTGTGACGTTTATGTTCCTTTGTATGATAAAACATTTTAAAAAAACAGGTTACACATATACCAACTAGTTTAAGAAATATAAGTACATAACCTATGATTTTAAAATTCAGAAAGAGGGAAAAGGTGCCCTCGTGATAATGTAAAATAAAATATACTACTTAATCATAAAGCTGTCAAACACTCAACCAAATTGAACGTCCTACTTTATTTTTTTGGTCTTTTTTGAGGTAAGTACAATTGTCTTTTCAAAGTAGGCAGATGATAGATATTTAAGCTCCGACGATAGATTTAGATAATGCTTGTGGCAACTAGATGATTAGCATTAAGATATGTTTTAAAACTACTATTTTGAATAATCACTTGTTTAATAATTCATAATTAAAATTTCAAACATCAAGTAGTCCCACTAGCTAGTAGACAGTAGGCACCGCCTTGTTTTGAAAATGCTTATTAATCATTATACTTCTTTTGCGGAAAAAGAAAATAATGGTTTTCTATCCTTTTTTTTAAGGAGGAATGATGATGATTGTTATAATAGTAAGGTGCAAAAAGGTCAAATATAGATTTGCGCTCATATTTATATGAAATCCTATTAATTTTATTAGGTTAAGTGATTTGAACTGGTGAGAATTTATATTAGTTAAGCATGACCATTACATGTTGTTCACATATGTCATGCATCTATTATATTAGTACAATATAAATATTGGGTTCGAATAAATTCTCACCATGCAAAATTTGGTACACCTTAATTAACATGTCAACATTCATTGAGATTCATTTAAAGAGACTGAAATCAGTTAATTATGGTGTTGAATTAGTTTGGTTAAACATCTGCAGTGCGACTTGATATTTACATGCATGGACAGTAATGTGCCCAGGGATATAATGTATGGGGATTGTAATGTATGAATTAGATATGTATGGGCTGTAATCTAATTTAGCGATTATTTATACCCTATTCTTATGTATATATAGGTTATTCTCCCTTTATTTATTATTAGATATTTTAACATCTTTTGAAAAAATAAATTATTGTTTGGTAGATGAAGGCGATTTCCATTGTGTGATCAAGCAATCTCCACCACATAGTTTGTTGAATATAATTTGGTGAACAGCAAACAACAAAAGTGCCTTGGCTCTGTGGTTCTATGGTGTAGTGGTTAGCACTCTGGACTTTGAATCCAGCGACCTGGGTTCGACTCCCGGTAGGACCTTCTCTTAATTTTAATTTTTTTCCTTTTACCTTTTTACGGGATGTAGAAATCTAAATTTTAAAATCCAGTACTAACAAAATATTTGGCTAACGATGTTGACGTTATACATTGATAGCTTTCTATTATTTTTCAACTTAGATAAAACAGAAAGAATATTAAATTAGGTAATCTTCTTGATAGAGTACACAACTGCAATTAGCAACCATCATACTCTTAATCATCTCGTGTTTTTCTTCAAATAAATTAAAAAAATGCAACTCTAAAAGAGTGATGACGTGAAATTTTGGGAAGAAACTTGTTTTGTGTTTGGATAATGAGCATGAAAGAATTTGTCTGTGACGTTTCATTCTCCAATTAGTTCCTTCTTGTTTTTTCTTTTTTTGTAATCTAGGTTCTAACAAAGAATACTTATGACAAAACCACCAAACAAAAGAAAGTTTATAAATTACCTTACTTTTATAAATGAAAAACTTTCTCTAATGCCCAAGAATCAAATATACACTTTCTTTAAACAGGTAACAATGTGGTCACTTCAACTTCCGAAAACAAAATGTTTTTGTTTCTATATTTAGATATGTTTGTGTAATTAATTACAAAAATAAATAAACAAAAATGTGATAGAAGAATGTCAGTCATTTTCAGGAGCTCGAAAAATACAATAGGACCAATACACTGATCAAGAGGTTAGGATTTGAACTGTTCGCGTTTATGTTCAATTACGTCTTTCCTACTATGTAGTTACCAATCTAATTATGTATAGCGAAAACGTTAGCAATCTAATTATGTAAAACGAAAACGTAAAGTATCATCAACGGGTATGATAGGGTGGAACATACTTTTCATCCGTAGCAAGAGATTTGAAGTCCGAGCTCTAAGAATAAAATCGTCTTTGATAGGGAACACTTTGTTGGGTTAAACGGCCCAAAAATACTCTTAACATGATGTGATATTGTCCATTTTGCCCCCGCACGTTTTCCCAAAAGCGCCTCACATCATTTAGAAAGATCCAATACCTTATAAGAACTCTTTTCTTTTCAAATACCAACGCCAAGATTGTTCGCACACCAACAATCTCCCCCTCGAACTAAGTTCCACATGGTTCATTACCATAATTCACAGGTCAGAGATTCAACATGTCTGTGTGCCACCTACATTGTGGTGTATTTACGGTCACCGAAGCCCAAAGGCCGTGTATGCGTCTCCAAAGCTATGGGTAAAGATCGTAAATCGGCCCATACACAGGCAAAGGCACTAAGCCGAGCCCTACGCCACATTTCGCCATCTTCATACTCTTCCCGCCAAACCATTGGTTTGGATAGCAGTTGTTGGGTTAAACGACCCAAAGATATTCTTAACATAATGTGATATTATCCGCTTTGGGCCAAGGCCGCACGTTTTTTTCCAAAAGGCCTCACATTATTAAGAGCATCCAACACCTTATAAGTAGCTCTTTTTTCTTTCAACTACCAATGTGGTACTTTGTTCGCACACTCAACACACTTTACTCCCCGAAATAAAACTTTCCGGCGTAAATCTTAATTAATCGAATTTTAAAACGAATACGGACAACTAATGATTTGCTTTTAATAAAACTCTGGTTTTATTGTCACTTAGTGTAAAGTCCACCAGCATTGAAGAAAATTTCATAGTGGTGCGGCATATTCTCAATTATTCTGAGTTCTATTTCTCTCACTTGTAATTGATTGTCTTGTCCTTGAGATAATTCCATAGTACGATTTATATCATTAAAAGCTGGGGCGAAGCTTCGGTGGAAAATTACACTATTTATACATGGTTAAATTTATTTATTTTTTATATATATAGTAGACGTTGAACCTTTTTTGACTTTTTCGTGTGTTTACTTTTTTATATTTTGAACCCCTTTAGTGAAAATTTTGCTTCCGCCGCTGATTAAAAGGCCAACTTGCTACTTTTGTAGTGCTATAGAAATGGACAAAGTTCCCACTCAATTGGAATTTTAGTTCTCTTCACAAAATCTTTGCTCCACATATTAGCAATCTAATAAAATATACGCTCTGCAATTATATATATGATACTTCCATCTTTACAAGTCAAGCAACTTGTCCATTTTATTCTCTCTTCTTGTAGCGACAAAAGAATTTGGCCAAAGTTCTATTGTGATCATTTCTGTGGTCGAAGTGAACCTTTTTACTTTTCCTGAGTTATCGTATATCAAAAATTCAATGACTTAATTAATTCAAATTCACGAGATATAAAGCGCATTAAAAAAAGAAGTACATCATAGCAAGAGTTTATCATTTCCCGAGTTCACTTTTAGATTAGGGCGGGAGATTATCTGATGTAGTCCAAAATTAAACGTTAACGGGTTCAACTTTTAAAATTTTCAGTTTTAAACTTATTATACTGTTAAATTATGGGTTCAATATGCGTTTAGTATCTTTGGAACACAAACGAACCTTCAAAACTTTGATGCATTTCTATAATGTTTAGTTAAATTATTCTACAAATTAGATGGCTGGCTTGTTAAATCTCCTTGTCAAGTTGAACAAATGGTTGTATTGTAATATCTCAGAGTAGATTATCAAAACCAGATCGTGCCTTAATTTTAAATTGGAAAAGGGTACATTTTCTATGCTTTTCTTTTTCTCCTTTTTGCCGCTAATTAAATAAGATTAAAAAAATACCAATATATTGTCACAGTTGTTTTTCCAAATATCTAAACTGACAATTCAGGCTTTTGACACAAAATTCATGCGTTTGCTCAAATCAACCAAAATATTTGAAAGAGAAATATTTCTTTTTGAAAATTCTTCTAAAAGTAAAGTATAGGACTAGAGAAACATGACCCCTGGAGTTGACCTTCTAAAGATCAAAAGTAAAAAGGTCACAATTCAAACTTAAATATTTCTGTAGACATTAGCGGTCTTCTTCTTTTCACCAATATTCAGCTGGACCTTCTCCACTTTCCTAAAATATGTTTAAGAAAACATCCTGTTTGGTAATCCACGCGGCAAATTATTTACTGTAGAAAATTTCATTAAATCATTTATTGTTGGTTGAATAGCAGTACAGTCAAACCTCTCTATAATTGTCATTCGTTATAACAGCATTTCACTATAACGGCCTAATTTTCTTCGGAACCGATTTTTCATGTTATATGTTACTTCTCTATAATAGCATTCTGCCTATAACAACAATGACATCCATTATAGCGGTACACTCTTTGTAAAATTACCTCTCTATAACAACCATACTCAAATAGCGTGTAATAATATTTTGTAAGAAATATATTATGTGACAACAAAAGTGTCGATGAAGAGCCCTCAACCTATCACATCTTGGAGATAAGAAGATAATTAAGACTTTAAATAACCTTCTGGAAACCTATTAAATTTCCTTTTGTTGAAAGTTCGGACAAAATTCTTCGTTAGTTCAAGCGTTATATTATCACTAAGAGACTAGAATTTACGAAACAACCTACAATTGTAGAGTTCTTACATCAAACTTGAAATATTTAAATTCTCAATTAATTTAAAATACATATGTTCCATAGATTTTAATTCTTTATCTGTATGGTGCAACTAATTATGGATTTAGTAGTAGTTTATTAGTCTTTTAAATTTTTAATTTACGAGATATGAAAATCAATTAAGATTTTAAAATTTACAAGTATATTGTTTTCGTTTATAACATAAAAAGTACAAAAAGTTAATTGTTTGAAAGTATTTCTTTGTTTATAACAAAAATGAGATCTAAATATCGAATGTCGATAATGCGTAACAATATCTCACTATAATAAACCTACAAATTTCGAACAAACGCTGCCACTATAGAGAGGTTTGACTGTAGTCACTGTACTATTGGCCATTTGCTCATTTTACATCTAGATCCAATCAAGCAGTCATGTTAAAGTCATAAACGATACACGAATAATTAAAATTATGAAATTCTTATCAGCAAAGATGTGGTAGGGATTGCTCCTCCCTTAACTAGAGGTGTCGGATTCGAGCTCTGGGTTTGAAAAAATACTTTGTAGAGAGTGCTTCGTCCAGAATGGGGCCCTACGCAGCGCGAATTCGGATATAATCGGTCTCAAATGCAAGTACCGAACACCAAATGAAAAACAAAATAATTATGAAACAAAATAATTATGAAATTCTTTCTTTTAACGATAAATTTAATCCAAATCATAAAGTTATGACAAAACAATAATCAAAGTTCGAAAATCTCACGTAAGTGGCCCCTTTCATTTTCTATTGCTTCAGGGATCTAGAGAGTTCTTCTGAAAACATCCTTATAATCAATACATACAATCAATACTATTATAGGCAAGGCAAAACATTAGACAAATTGTTATAACGACGTGTGACACAGAAAGTTTTAATACAGCTGGAATATATTGTTAGTACTTGACCGTATCACGATTTGACATTAATATCGAATACAGCTCATAGGCCCTACATATAATATGATTAATTAATGACTTATTTGTTTCAGTTCGGTACTGGCACATGGCGTTTGTTTTAGAACTAAAGTATCTATAAATGTTTTACATAGATAAAGAAATTATATATGAAAGAGAAAGGTGGTACAAAATTGTGGATACTAAATTATTGAAAAAATACAACAAACAAAATACGCTTCAATTCCAAATTAATTTGCGATAGGTTACATACATCCTTATGAGCATCTATTTTGGTTCATTTTAGACCCCATTAGATTCAATTAAAAAAAAAAAAATCTGAATTCTTTACGCTTTTCACTTGCATAACTGTAGCGGAAAAAAAAAAGACTTTAGCGGACATTGCATTTGAAGAAAGCTTATCAACATGACTATAGTTTCGATTCAAATTTCTGGAAAGAAAAAAAAGAAGAAGAAGAAGACGGTATTTCCATTTTTTTTTTTTTTTGAAAAATATTTCTGATCCAACATATTTTAATAGTCTAGATGCCACTACTATTGAGTACAAATTTTTTATACATGACAAAAAAAATATGAGCGATTCCACCAAATTAGTAGGTCCTTCACAAGTGGCGGAACCATAACTTTTAATTAATAAGAAGATTTAAAGAAAAATTAAGAATGCCACAATTAAGATTTGATCAAACAATTTCTAAACTCCCTTTAGCTTATCTTTTCACTTACATCAACGGGATTAAAAAAACTCATACATACAAAAAAAAAAAAAAAATTGGTGTGGTATGTAGTATAAAATTCTAATATAAGGGATTCAATTGATTTTTTTTTTTTTTAACTTAGCTTAATTGATATTAATAACAAGACCAGTCTAATTATCACATCTGTAACTAAGAACAACGTAAATTTGTGAACGATATTCTATTTAAGTCTCCAATAACCCTAATTAACATTAACGAGCGGCATCCATCGCTCTTACCTACCAGACCATTAGGACTAATACAGCTTTTGATTTTTTTAAATCGCACCGCTGCTTTGACAAGTGGTATACTAAAGTGGGCACAGATAATAAATATCTTCCAACAACTAATTAAGCTAAGTTTCAGTTTCTACCGTTTAATTGTTCTGTTGACCTATTTTTGTCACAGTTCAGACTACCTATTACGTTACGCTAAATACCAAAATTAAAATCTAACTTAATTAATGTGATTTCAATTAGATGACTGATCTAGCTGCTGATGAAAATAGGTAAGTAAACATCTTAATCAAGCCCATAAAATCACTTTGAATCCTCCAGGGCCCACTGTCTTGCTATGGAAAAATTGAAAACATCTAACCGACGGTTTTACTAGAGTTAATCAATTTTTTGCACGGATTGCCCTTCTTTTGGGGTGGTCTTTAAATTTTGCCCCTCATATTTGTGTTCTTTAAGTTTCTCTCTTCGACTTGATACGGCGTTAGGTTCGAACCCCCGTTCGGCGCATAAAATAAAAAAATAATTTAAAGCGAGGCAATACAGTGAGGAGAGTGTATGCTTGGATCAAAGATAATCATAGAAAAAACCAAAGTTATGCGGAGGGGGCAGACTTTGCCTTGAGACATTTTTTTTTTTTTTAACTTTTCAAGGCACACTTTTAGTTAAGGCATACTTTTGGTTATGCCTTAATTAAAAGTATACCCTATAAAGCATAGTTCCCAGGAAAATTTTTGCTTATACAAGCAAAACTAAATTATGCCTTGAGGAAAAGTTATGCCACCGGCATAACTTTAGTTTTCCTTAAGCAGTTATGCGGAGGGCGACTTTCTTGCCTCGAGACATTTTTTTTTTTTTTTTAAACTTTTAAAGGCACACTTTTAGTTAGGGGCATACTTTTGGTTATGCCTTAATTAAAAGTAAGGCCTAAAGGCATAGTTCCTTAAGGAAAATTTTGCCCCTATAAGCAAAACTAAATTATACCTTGAGGAAAAGTTATGCCCCCTCCGATAACTTTATTTTTCCTAATAAATTATGCGGAGGAGGGGACTTCGTCTTTGAGACATTTTTTTTTTTTTTTTTTTTAACTTTTCAAGGCACACTTTTAGTTAAGCATACTTTTAGTTATGCCTTAATTAAAAGTCTGCCCTATAAGGCATAATTCCTTAAGGAAAAGTTTTGCCCCATAAAGGCAAAAAACTAAATTATGCCCCTCCGGCATAACTTTAGTTTTAAACCAGGAAGTTATGCTTATGGCGGACTTTTGCCTTGAGACATTTTTTTAAAAAACTTTTCAAGGCACACACTTTTTAGTTAAGCATAGTTTTGGTTATGCCTTAATTAAAAGTGCCCCATGCGCATAGTTCCCCCAAGGAAAAGTTTTCGCTCCATAGCGCATAACTAAACTATGTCTTGAGGAAAAGTTATGCCCCCTCCGCATAACTTTAGTTTTTCCTTAAGAAGTTATCGGAGGGGCGACACTCTCCACTCAATACCGCCTTGCGAAATTATTTCTTTATTTTATCTTGAGCGGGGGTTCGAACCCAAAACCTCGTATCAAGCTGGGGCAAAACTTAAAGACCACAAATATGAAGGCAAATTTAAAGAAGAAATATGAGCGGCAAAATTTAAAGAAACCCCAAAAGAAATTCTACGCGAATTGCCCAAAGTTAATTACTCCATATATTGGTAACTATTTTGTAAATAATTTTGATATATAAATAAAATTTTATATTCTCCAAATAACGCACTTATATATGAGATCCCTATTACAATTTGCAAAGCATTATTGTCTAATTTATGTAATAAAACGCATAAAATATTGTAGGCAATTTCAAAATTTAAATTTTATTTTGAATGTCGGCAAACTAACTAATCACTTGGCCCAAGCCAAAACTATCAATTTTTACCGAATTAATAGCCAATAATACCCTATCCAACAACAACAACATACGTTATGCAATCCCACAAAGTGAGATCTGAAAAGGGTAGAATGTACGCAGACCTTACCTACCGTGGAGGTAGAGCATTTTTGATAGACCCTCGGCTCGAATAATACTCCATCCATTCCAACATAAAATAATTTCTGACCCTTTCCTTATGATCCAAAAATAAATTTTCAAAGTCCAAAGATATATTAATTAATTTTTTCCATAATTATTCTTCTTTTTAATAGATTTTTCAACTATAATGAAATCCCTGACATTGACCATCTCTCTTCTTAGAGGAGTACTGTACAACCTGGATCACCTCATGTATGCGTGTGCCTGTAATTAAATTAATTCGATTTGGATTCAAACACTATTTGCTTAACACCAAACTTAATCAATTAGTACTTCTATTCTATTTTAAATTTAACACCAAATCGTACCAAACCAAACGTACAATATTACTGCAACTTTTAATTTTAAAAATAAAAGTTGGTTTGATTTGATAAGATAAATAAATAATTACAGCTAGATAGATTCGACATATCAAACAATCTCACTAGAACCTTCCTTCTCTTTCTCGTTAAAAAGTGTAGTAAAAAAGTAATTTAAAAAAAAAAAAAACAAGTGGAGAAAAAAAAAGAGAGAATAGGTCACCTGTGACCGGCTATAGTCAGTATATACACCTATAAATACCTCAATCTCCTCATTTATCTTCAACCTTACATTCACATTTTTCACATCATCTCCAAAGTCATCCATCCAATTTCCCCGGAAAAAATAATAATCTCCGGTCACCGTCTGCATCTCGTATAAAACATTCTTGCATTTGTATGGCAGTAAGTTTTTTGAATCGTGAGGTATCTGACCTGTGTTTAGGTAAGCCGGCTTTAAAGCCAATTCCGGCTAAAGCCACTGTATCTGAGGCGTTGACCACTTTGAAAAAATCCGGTGAGACTCATGTAAGTGTTTGGAGTTGTGACCATACTAGGAAGGTTCTAGAAGAAGGTGGAGAGGATTCGGTGTGTCGCTGTGTAGGGAAGATCTGTATGGTTGATGTGATTCTATTTTTATGTAAAGAAGAGAATTTGAGGGATCCTTCTAAGGCTCTTGAGACACCTGTGGACAAGATTTTGCCTATAGGGAATTCTATTGTCAGGCATTTGGATCCTAATTCAAGGTAATAATTTGGATCTTTTTTTTTTTTCCACCGCATTGAATTATTATTATTATTATGATGTTTTATAGCTTATGTATTGTTTTTTTCCTATGGATTCTTAGATTCTTGAACGTATATTATTTGGAAGCAGAGGTGAGATTAAACAATGGAGGAAAGGGATAATTGTAGAATGAATTACTATTAGGATAATGTGTGGGGATACTGCTAAAGAATATGCTGAAAAGAAAAAAGACCCTTTTTGGGCAATCAAGATCCCAACTTTTTTCATTATAACTTTGTTTATTCTGAATTCATTTATTCAAATTCTAGATCTACTTGTTCATCAGTTAACTTTGCCGTTTTCTGATTTAGCTTTCTTGTTTATGTGAATAATAACCTTTGGCACATTGAGATCTAACCATATTTTGAGGCTTGACATGTGTGTATCATTCAATTGATGTTTTGCTAAACATTTTGTTTTGCTTAATTTTGTTGTTGATATTATTGGCTGGACCCAATTGGTTTGAGATTGAGACATATTACCATTAGAAGAGTAATCTCATTTATTTTGTGTTTGTTGGTATGGTTGTGACTTATGGGTCATAATTGTGAACCCACAAAGCTATAATAAATGAGATCAAAGTGAGATGTATCAATGTGATTCAAATGATCTGGAGTAGCAAGCATAGTAGATTGATTGCTCGATATTATTGCAGACTTCTCATATGTCTTTCTTGTGTTTTTCAGCTTGCTGGAAGCCATTGATTACATTCTTGAAGGTGCCCAGAACTTGGTTATACCAATTCAAAACTACAGGAGCACCCCTTCGAGAAAAAAGCTTTTGAGTAAAGCATCATCTCTGAGTCCCACAAATCACAACGGTGTTGAATACTGCTGGCTAATGCAGGAAGACATTGTCCGGTTCCTTCTGAACTCCATTGGAGTCTTCTCTCCTATGCCCACTTTTACAATTGAATCAGTCAACATCATAAATCACGACATGATGACTGTTAGCTATCATGACCCTGCAATCTCTTCCTTGGATGCCATTACTCGAGCGTATATTGAGCAGAGCTCTGTTGCAGTTGTCGATGAAGACAACCGATTGATTGGTGAAATCTCTCCCTTCACTCTGGCCTACTGTGATGAGACCGTTGCAGCAGCAATTGCGACCCTTTCAGCTGGTGATCTCATGACTTACATTGACTATGGTGGTCCTCCAGAGGACTTGATCGAGTTGGTCAAGACGAGGTTACAAGAAAAGAAACTTGGGGCAATGGTGGAACTAATAGATGAAGAGTTTTCACTGTCTTCATCATCATCTTCTGCTTCGAGTTGTTCTTCAGATGATGAATCAGGCTCAAGCAAAGTTAATGTGCTAGGTCGATATTCTTCAGCAAGAAGATCTGAGGCCATTACTTGTTATCCATGGAGTTCATTGGTGGCTGTGATGATTCAAGCTCTTGCGCATCGTGCTAATTCCATTTGGGTCATGGATGAGGCTCATAATTTGATCGGAGTTGTAACATTTAAAGGAATTCTGGAAGTTTTCAGGAGTATTGCTAATGCGAGGCGTAAACCAGAAAGGGAGAATACATCAAAGCAATAATGAACACATATTTGCCCCATATATATATATATATATATATATATATATATATTGTGTTAAATGTCTTTCAAATGCGACTATGTTTGCATAAATTTTGCTTGAATGAACAGAAGGCTTATTGGAGGTGATTGGAAAACATTTTGTTTGAACTATTATCAAGTACTATTTCTCTCTCTCTCTTTTTTTTTTCCTGTTTGGAAAATACCTATCAGTATTAATCTTATGACTTTTGCTAGATATTATGAGTATATAAAAGGAAAACAAATCTGAATTTTGTGTGGACTAAAACTTTTCAATCAATTATCCAGATGCTCGCAATTTTTTTGGCAGATAGTTAATTTTAGTCCAAGAATCTAGAAACTAATGAATGGCCTTTGAATGAATGAATGCCTCCTTTCTGGCAAGGAAAACAAAGTCTTTTTCTGGAGTATAGTGCTACGAAATTACACAACCATTTTCATAAAAAGCATGGACAATGAGAAGAATTTTCTGTCACAAATTTCTTTGTTCTAAAACTATCAAATTTATCAAAATAAATGAACGCCAAGAAGAATTACTACAATTTCGTAATGCTAAAACCACCCAAAGTAAAATATCTTCAAGTATTCTTATGTTGAATAATTAATTAATCTATAGTGAATTTGAGCAAGGATAGATTAGATAGTCTGGTAGTTTAATAAGAATTACTTTTTGAATAAGATTATTTGGGAGGAAAATAAAGGTAGCATTGTGTTTACTGAGTAGCTAACAAGTTATTAATTTCGTCACTAAGAAAGTATGGCAGATTTCAATAGCTTTAAGGGAAAGTCAAGACCGCGACAGCAAATTTCCTTGAGAACTTGATAACTCACTACTTATAAAGGTAATTTAATTGTATTTCATTAAGAATCTTACACTCTCTAATTATGAAATGAATTGGCCAAATTAACACGACCAGCAAAACGAAAGCGAACAAAAGAATCCTTCCAACACTGAAAGGTGTGGCCTAACAGTAATGAAGTTGGGGAAAATCATGATATCAGAGTTCAAATCCTGGCAAACACAAAAACCTCTAGGTGATTTGCTTCCATTTGCGTAAGTCTTCATAAACAACACATGTGTTGGTGGAGGTAGCAAATATCTAGTGGAATAATCAACGTATACGAACGTTATAAATAATAATAATTAAAAAAAAGGACGAAAAATTACCATCTTTAGCATATGATGAATGATGTCAAGTCACCAAATAATTCCAGTTTCAGTTACATACATATGTGTTTTGGACAACAAGACTTTCCAAGTGCATATGCCAGCTTTTTATAACACACACCAGCAAGTGACAAAAACAAGACCAAAAAACATGTCTTCACTACTCTCTGTCTGTGTGTGGGTATGTCATGTGTGTTGGCTTTACTCATAAAAAAATCCTATTCTCTCAGCAACTCCATTAAAAAAAAATGTAAACATAAGTTAGTTTTGATTTCCAATTTAGCGAGTAGTTACGTTTAGTTATCAACCTCTAGTAACACCGGTAGCTACGTTAGTGATGAAAAATGAAATAAAGGACAAGTGAAAACAATTATGCAGAATCGAAAGAATTTCCACAAACCGTGTAAATACAACTGCTAATGGCACATCGAAACCTGCCGAATACCTTAAAACTGAAGCTAGTAGTTGTCATTACCAGATATATGAAAATTAAAACCTTTAGCAGATTTAAAGGCTGATTGACAGGGTTTCCTTTCCAACTTTAGATATAATTGGAGTAAATTAAAGGATAGAAAGTACAATTGACTGATTTACTAATCAAGAAACAGCAGCCTGAGTTTTCATTCTGATTTTGTCTATTATTGACAGATGACTGAGAAATTTGTATGTAGGAAGCAACAATTTTTGAGGAAAAGAAATAGCTCCCTGCTTATTATCTCAAATATACAGTAATGCTAGATGTGTAAGCTTGGCTTATGCAAGGGCTTAAAATTATCAAACGGTCAAAACGAAGGATAACTTTCATTCATCATATGACTATCTATACCAGTACTTGAGCTCAGATATGCAGGATGACAAGGCCTTTTGTGCTTGAAGGTTATCGGAGTCCATATGAAGGGCATCTTTGTATAACCTTTGAGCCTGCTGCAATAACTTCACCTTCTCTCTACTAGTTCTAGGCCGCAGGCGAGATCTGTGCTGCAATGCTGTGGCCCATCTGAAAAGAGCTGTACAAAGAAAATTTGTCTTAAAGCCCACATGGTAAGTTACCATAAACAGAACTCTTCTATTCTCCTTTGGGACAGATCCCAGTACCAATGGGCAATGAGCCAAGCTATACAATGAACAGCTGAGTACTTTTATCATAAAAACAATGAGCACCATAAATCGGAGGGGTGGGGTGATATTTGCTTTCCGCACGGTCCTCCTAGTTCATTTGTTATTCTCCAACTTCAAATTCACCAAAGATATCATATCACTTTACCACTTAAAGATTAGCGAAGCAGAAAGAGAAGATTAAACAAAAAAAGTGTGTGCAATAGTTTATCTAGGTGATCCGGCATATCAGCTGGTGCTGAGATGACACCAGCTTTGTCCTCTCATTAGTTAATAGTCAAAAACATTAGGAACTTATGACACCAGCTTTGTCCTATCTAGGGAAAGGTCATTTATTGTCGATAGATTCCATTACTTGTAAGTTACTCTCCATAGCAAAAGAGTGGACTAAGAAGAGAAGAGTTTAAAAACAATGGTCATGACTGGAATGATTATAAGTCCAAAATTCTCAGCAGTGATGGTAAATACTTCTCCCTACTTTTCTTATCAAAACAAAACAAAAAGCAGAACGAAGACCATGGATTAGTACACATAAAAAACATTAAATTACAGTATAGAAGAATAGTTATTTCTCATACCATCAGGTGCATATACATTTCCTCTGGACATCATAGCATCAAACTTATCAATTGCAGCCAAGAAAACTTTGTCAGCATCACGTGCAGCGCCCTGGAATTTGTCAGAAGAACTGTGACAATCTGATAGCTTTAGAAAAGAGCACAAAGCCGCTAAACTATGCTACTTGAAATTAGTCCAAAATATGGGATTTAATTCCTTTACATGATGATTTTCAGTTCAAACCACCAGAACAAAAAAAATTAGTTAAAGTAACCTAGTTATCTGAAAGAAGATGCTTACAGGTCCAATGTCTGCAATCAACTGTGCACGCAATGAGAGAGCAATCCCCCAATTATATAAGGCTCTCACATCATTCCCATCAATCGACAAGGCCAATCTATACTGTCTTCCTGCCTTAATGAGTAATTCTTCACACTCTTCACAGACATTTACAAGATAAGATGGTGTTTGTCTTTCCTTGGAACTGTATCATCTAGCGCATCACGTATTTTAGTCCGTTTATTGACCGATACAGAATCAGTTAGTAAAGCTCTCAAATCACGACTGATCCTTAACTTAAGTTCTCCATGAAGAAGGTAAGTATTTCCTAAATGTCCCACAGCCAATAAACTCATGGGCCGGATATCTATAGCTTTTGAGAGCAATATGGCAGACTCGTAAAACGCGTTCTCAGCATGCCTCTCACTATCTTGCCTCCTTAAACAGTCCTTTGCTTCTTTAACTAGAAAATTAGCCTCAGTAAGGTACGTATTAAATTGCAAATCGATGGAACCTGCTGAAGATGGAGAGTAACCAAATTCACATTCATTTGATGCCTCGTCTCTAGCCATGGAGGGTTCGTTTTCATGATCTCTCATCTCCTCTCCAACAAAATGCCTGTAAGTATCTTCATCATTTTCTTTTTCACCGAAGTGGCTACTTATTCCTTCTAAACTCTCCACATTATTTTCATGCAACAAAGATGCTTCAGTTTTAGTTTGCTCCATATTGACACTAAAATCCATAGAATCAACTAAGCCATCCATCAGAGGCC
>NC_081343.1:54914808-55014210 GCF_029784015.1 Lycium ferocissimum | reverse complement strand
AACATGAAACAAGCGATTAGCTTAGCTATATGTTTGCCACGAAAAGTAAATAGCTAAACTGTAGCTATGCGGAAAAAAAAACCCCCAAATAGTAGTCATTTATGAAATTTTCCCTTAAAATAAGGCTACGAGGAGTGCAAACTGTTAAGTTGAACAGTATATATGCTTGAGTTCCCCAATATTGTTTCGTAAGGCCCAAATAGTCAAGGCCATGTCCAATAGTTCTCGATAAGATATGGGCCCAAACTTATGTAAAGGGTTGTTGAATTTTCCGTGCTTGACTAGCTTATGGCTAATATTAAGTAATGATTTTATTTATATCTCTCTTAATAATGTTACAAAAGTTGTTTTGCGAGAGTCAGAGCCTGTTTGACCTAGCGGTTTTGAAGTCAAAAACAAATTATTATTTTTTTGAGAAAAAATATTTTTTTGGGATATTTGAGGTGTTTGGCCATTTATTAAAATTACTTTTAAGTAGAAGCAGAAGTAGTTTTTCTATAGTTGGGGAGAAGCAGAAAAAAAGCAGAAGCATAAAATTATTTTTTTCAAGGCAAAAATATCTCTACCATAAATACATATTTACCAAATATATCCCTCATTAGTCCGTTAATTTCTAATTAATAATTCTTTATGTTGAATTTTAATTTGTGGAATACTTTTAAATTTTATTTTGGTTGTAGTTTTCTAGTATATTTAAATCACTGCATTGGTATTATATCAATATTTAATATTTATTTTTTATTTATCCATGTATTATACTTATTTAATATGCACTTTTAAATTTTAATTAAGTAAAAGTAAAAAAAGTCATAATAAATATTCAAAATAGTTTATCTCTGTAAGAAGATTAGTCAAACACAATCTACTTATTAAAAGTAGTCAAAAATACTTTTTAAATAAATTAAGCAAGCACAAACTATTTCATAATAAAAATATTTTTATAAAATCACTTCTCAAATTAAGCAGTTTTTAGCTGGTAGGCCAAACATGCTCTTTTAGCCTCTTAATATTTTTAAAAATAACTTTTTTTGCGGTCACGTCAATCAAGATCAAAATGTAAAGTTTTTCCGTGCATAAAATACTTGAGGAGCCTTTGATGTATATCAATCATCAAAATCTACGCTGTCAAAAGGAATCATTTGCACAAATTTCAAGATCACTAAAGAAATGAAAAATGATGAGGATCAAAATAGGGAATGTCTCCATAAGGTGGGAAATTATGCCCGATCAATTATTTTCGGGCTCAACAATATACATGTAGAAAATGTTGGGTTCTGTTGAATCATACGTTTCTTAACTAGGTACGACATGGAAAATGCTACCATAATTTAAATTATTATTTTATTACAACTGAATTTCCCCTTGAAAACGTAGATACTTGAAATATTGATTGATCTTCATATTTCCAGAATAAATTCGATTGTTCCTTTTGGACACTTTTTAACTCAGTAGGCGTACGATTTTGATTGGCAAAAGGGTCCAAAATAATTAAATCAAAAGTCAATTTTCGAGCTAGACATACCCCACGCCAATTGATTCATTGAAAACCATTTGCATGATTACCTCTTTCAATTTACTCAAATGCTCTAATCACATGTATCATAGTGTCACAGTTTGCAAATATAAATATCTCTTTTCCACGACAGTGTAAAAACTTTTACACTAATTTAGTTTTTTTTTTTTTGACAAATCTCTTATCATGTCATTTTTGGTAAAAATTATGTATGATACCCTTATGTAACCAGTGAAAGGCATGCATCTCTATTTAAGTTATTTTTAGTTGGTACAAATAAACAGTAGTCCTTTTAAAGATTTTCGAAATTATAAGGCAAAATAAGAAACCTTTTTTTACTTCTTAACATATAAATACCCATTTTTGCCTAATGAATCCAATAGTCCCTTACACATTTCCTTTCACTCTAAGTCTCTAACCAGAGGCAAAGGTAGGGTCGAAGGTGTGAATTTAGCAGGATTTAGTAACTATGGTCTAAACTTGTATTTATTTTTAAATTTTTATTTAATATAAAATTAACTTAGAATACAGTAGCTCAAAAGTACTAAAATTCAAAATTCGTAAATTTCAAATATTGGATCTGCTCCTGACCCAACTCATCTCCAAACATGATAAAATTACAATATGCTTAACCTTAAAGGAATAAAGAATACTGTGAGATTCTCAAACTAGAAATATCTTGATCAAATAGGACAATGAATATTGTAACATTGAGAATTCTTTTTTATTAGTATTATTTTTGTTTGAAAGAAACAGAGCCCCAAATAGTCAATCTTTATTTAAATTCCAACTACTAGTACCATTGTTGAATCGTTGCACCAAATTAAAATTGGTCCAAAACTAGAAAACAATGGTTTCCATTTGTTAACAGTTTTATTGAAAACAACTAGCAAAGAAAAAGATCCAGAAAGAAAAAGAGAGAAAAATTGATTGGAAGTGGATATTATTAAATATCATACAACTGTAGTATGATATATTTAATTAAAAAATAGACAATTGCATTCATGTCCTTATCCTTATTCGATTGCATGGTTCGTGGGATAGTGATATGATATTGAAAGATAAAAAATTAATGTTATTTTATTTAAGTTTTGCCTATTGATTTTGACATCAAACCCCACAATATGCCCCTTTCACGAAGCTTCATCTCTATGATCATGACCCGCCATTTATATAAATATAATAATATATTTCTCCTAGCTAGCTTTCATCTCCCAATAATCAATTGATTCACAATTTTCCTGTTTTTGATTTAAATCCCTTTATACTTTGCCCATCCTACTTTTCTTGCTATTTAACCAATTTGTACAACTTAATGTCTATTCATGTGGGTTAACAGAAAAAATATTTGGTAGGAGTCGATTTATTTTTTAAAGAATTTTTTCAGTGTGATCTCACAAGTGGGGTATGGGAAGGGTAGGATGTATACAGACTTTACCCCTACCTTTGTGAGGTAGAAAGACTTTTTTTGGTAGACCCCTCAAAAAAAGTACGTACCCGGAGCAGTAATGTCAGAAGGGATAGCACAATAACAAAATACAAAACAAATATGGAAACAGATAGTAATACACATCAAATAATAAGAAACTACGCGAATAATGTGGCAACAGATAATAGAAGAAGTATGAGATATTGGGCCAAAGAAAAACCCGAAAAAAGTAGGGTAAAAAAAGAAGAAGAAGAAGGTGTACAATTCAAAAGGAATGACATTAATCAAACTCGTATTCAAACCTCCACTGTGTACTATAACTATTTATTACTCTAGATTGTCTTTTGTGATGGTTAAATTTTTTCACAATTAATCAGAAGTCTCGAATATAAAAAACGGTAGCCATTCGATAGGGAGTGTATTTCCCTCCTTAGCCGGTCTTTCTTATACAAATGAGAAATCTGGACGCCCTATGTTTCTCCCGACCAAAAAAAAAAAAAAAAACTATGTTTCTTATATCAAGTGAATAAGGGAAAAATAAAGTTATTTTGTTTCTCATTGGTAATTCTTACTTTTTAGAGTAGTTAATTTTTAAGGAATAATTTGGAAAGAAAACCATAGAGATCACGATTACCTTGTTCTGAAACCCAAAAATTTCTTGATATCGAAATTGAGTTTTGTGAAGTTAAATCTAACCGATTCTTTTTAAAAATATTTTTTCAATTGGATTGTAACTGATGCTTGTAACCTTTGATCAATTGACTTGATGATTATTCCATTATATAGTATAACACTAGCTCTGTGAGGCCCGGGCTACTCAAGATATATAAGTAGATATTTTAATTAAAGAAATATAATTTGTATTAGTACAAGTTATTACAACAACAACAACAACCATATACCCATCAGTAGTCCCACAAGTGGGTAATTACGTTAGTAATAATTAAATTTTATATAAGTATATTTTCAATATATAAAAGAAAAGCTTTCATTCCAATCTTTAATATTTTAACTTCCATTTTGATGAAATTATTTACTTCAAATCAAATGCGGAGCAATTTGACATTTATAAGTTATGTATCCTAATTTTAAAGTTATTTAGTTAAATAAATAATCTATATATAGTTAATGAACTTTTAAGACAAATACATAATTTAAGCTTTGTGCAGCGGATGGATCACAAACACCTTAATTAGGGATTAGGGGTTCGAGCATGGATATGGAAAAAATCTTTGGAGGGAGCGCTTCCCGAATGGCGCGATACGGTGCGAATTATCCTGATTAATTGGGTGCCAAAATGCGGATATCGAGCACCAAACAAAAACCAAAGAACATAAAAAATGAGGTAGGAGGTTCGATAACTTTTGAAAAGTAGACCTTAAAAATAAAAATAAAAATGCGACTTAAATAAATAAGATTAGGACCTAAAAGTAATTAATTAAAAAGTTTTAAAAAAATTTGAAAATTCTTGTGAGGACTACAAAAGTCCCTAAGTTTGCCCTTATATATAGTAGTAATTATCTTATGGAATAATTTGTTAAAAAAAGACAGGACATTCAATTACACAAAAATGAAGTTTGGATAAAATGATATAAAATTTCCAAGAAAGTTAAAAATATGAAATATTCTAGAGGAGTTTAGCACCAACATTAGACTAATACAGATAAGTTAGTTTTAAATTCTCTTTACCAACCACTGGCCCCAGCTATCTGTTGAACTTATCAAAATTTCAAAAAGAATTGTAAATAGTACCTTAATGCGACAACTCCATCATTATCTAGTACCTAACTTCTAAACCTAGTCATGCTACACATTTCCAAAAGAAAAGTTAAATTGAAGAAACAAAAGAAGTGATCTCTTCTTGCTTAAATTTTTGTGAATAAAGATAGAATTACTCAATACTGACATTATTGAAAGAAATGTTAGTAATATATATCTGTCGAGTAAACAAGATAAAAAGAAAAAATGGAAATAAATTGACATTTCGAGAATGTCTTTCATATTTTTAAAATACCTTTAATGGTACCATTAAGGAATTTGGTTAGATGGATGAGATTTTTTCACTTTTAATTAGAAGTTTCATATTCGATTTAAGAAAATTGAGAAATTTCAATAGAAATCGAGTTTCGTTTGATGAATTCACGTGAGGCAAATTCAAATTAATCGATTAATGTGGATAAAGAAAGACTGAGAAAAAAAAAAGTTTTGATGGTGTGGAGATGTGCATCTTGTCTAACTATACCTTCACAAAACAAAAACCTTCATTCTCCACTTGGCTAAAGATCTTATGGTTCTTCTTTCAAAGCAATTAATACCCGGTGGTCTCCGCTTGACTAAAAATTTATGTCCGAATTTTTGTACTCGTGAATAAAACTTCTAGTATTTAAAAAAAAAATAATAATAATGAAATGGGAGTTGAACAGGGGTTTTCAATGAGCAAGAAAATTGGGAGCACATAACTTTGTGTTCTTGTCCTCCTATAATTGTGAACCACAGAACTTTTGCCACTCACCTTAAGTGCCACTCTCCATTTACTAACCTTTTATTTTATTTGAAGATGCTTGTGTGAGCATAAAATTTTAAAATATTAAAGAAAACCTGTATATAAATTAAATACACATCAAGGACCAAAATTATTATTTTAAATGAGTAAAGGGTAAGAGTTCCACAAACTTTTCATTTTCTTTCTCTTTATAAAATAATGGACGTTCTTATAAAAATAGATCCTAATAAATCATGTCACTGTAATAGGGGTTTAACTATGAGTTAGTTGAGATTTGGAAATATTTAAAGTGAAAGTTAAAAAAGGTATTGGAAAGTTGAAATTGTGTTTGAACATGAAAATCCAGTTGAAATTGTGTCAGTGACACTTGAATTTTTCTTTAAAAACTCCCACCTAGAACATGTTTTTTAATTTTCAAATTTTTTATTTCAAGTTTGAAGTTTAAATAATGGGTCAATTTGAAATAAATACTTATTTAAAATAATCTCAAAATATTTGTAACTAGTGGAGACTCAGCTTGAGGGTTACAGTGTGTTTCAAACATGTTAAGGGATGTATGAAATTTAATGGAAGCGATTGGGTGAAATAAAATACTCAAAATTGGTAAAATAGGACCTGAATCCGTTCAAGACCCTGGTCGTTGGTATGATTTGGTCTATCATGCCGAGTTGTTCTACGACCTTCCATCGGATGATATTCGCCGAGCTACCTAGATCAATTAAGATACGTTTAATGTGAGTTTTAAAAATAAGTACAGAGATTATCAGGGCGTTGTTGTGAGGCTGAGTGATGCCTTCTACTTCCTCGTCATTGAACGAAATAAATCCATCCGTTATGTAGTCCCTATTCCTTTTTTTCCTCGTGATAGAGAACTTTGTTCTCTTCATGACAGGTCCACGTGGTGTCTCGACCCCGCCTACGATCATGTTGATCACGTGCTGGGGTTCTTCCGGTTCAGCCTTTTTGTTGATTTCCCCGTTCACTCAAAAATTCTCTAAGATGTCCGTTTTTGAGTAATTAGGCTACTTCATCCATTAACCCTCTGCAATCGTCGGTTCGATGCCCGTGGGTACCGTGATAGTCACATATCAATTTCGGATCCCGCTGTGAAGGGTTGGTTCAGAGTGGCTTCAGCCATGTTGCTCCTTTGATCTTTCCAATCGTTGCCACCAGGGTCGAGGGGTCAACGTTAAAATTATATTCCGAAATCCTCAGATTTTCTCCCGTATGTGAGGCAGTGGTGGAGTTGGTTTTATACTGGAGTCCCCTGCTTGATGAACCTCCATCAATTTGTCTGTCCCCTCGGTTGATCCGTCTGTCTCCTCGGTTCATATGAATACCAGGGTTGCTTCTGCTTTTCTCTGATGGGAAATCGGGCCTCACGGATGGGTAAGGATGATACCTGTCCGGTGGGTTGTATCTGTGTACGGTGAGAACCTAATAAAAGTTCGCTCCGATTCAGCGAGGGTCCGTCAGGTAACAGTCCGTGAAATGGAACCATGGTTGAGTCTGAGCTAGCGAGTCCGTGGAGTTGCACCCGAAGAATGTTCAAGAGGATAAGTCCGAATCAACGGAAGGTTATCTTCCCCTGATTTATCGCCGAAGATCGTGCCATCAACGGACGTGTCCGACTGTATCGGAACCGCTTTTACCCACTTGAGGGCTCGTGCCTCCTAGTTCTAGTAGGACACTTACACTATTTAAACGCATGTATCAGCTCCACTAGAGGGCATCACAATCATCTTAAACAATACATTCCAGTTGCTAATAAAAGTTCCTTTCCGTTTAAGCCTCTGTTTTCTGTATTATTTTGTTGTTCGTTCTTTGCACTTAACTGTCCATTCAACAGCTCGGGGAAGGAATTTCCCCCAATCGGACCTATTGAGCGTAGTCCGAGCAAGGATCTTTTCTCCACTGGACTTGCTATCTCAAAACTCAGGCTCATTTACTCTGTTTGATTTTCATACTGTTTTTTCGTTAACTCTTATTTGCTGTTAAGCTCAAGTCACATATCCTTTAAACCGCGTCCAAATTCAATTGTTGCTCTTTGAGGGTAAACAATACTTATTTAAAATAATCTCAAAATATTTGTAACTAGTGGAGACTCAGCTTGAGGGTTACAGTGTGTTTCAAACATGTTATGGGATGTATGAAATTTAATGGAAGCGATTGGGTGAAATAAAATACTCAAAATTGATAAAATAGGACCTGAACAAGAGCCATGTGTCGTATAACCATTACGTGGAGAAAACAAAAAGGTTTCAGTATTGCGATGCTACAACCATGCGTCGCACAAGATCATAGTAATACTAATAGGACAAATGTGGAAATATACCCCTCATTTTTGCGATTTAGAGCAGATATACTCCTCGTTAAAAAAGTGGTACATGTATATCACTGTCATTACACAAATGATGCAAATATATCTTTTTCGCTAATGCATTTTTTCAAAAAAATATTTAACTTATTTTTATTAAAAAAATGTCACGTGGCTTTAAAAGAATAAGTCTACCCATTTATTTTTAGTAGACTTTTTTTTTAAAAAAAGTCACGTGGTAATTTTCTTTTTTGGTGGGTTAGATCTGGTTCGTTTATAAAAATATCTCCGTGGCTTTAAAAAAAAATTAGTCTACCGATTTTTTTAAACTAACCAGACTCGATCCACCAGGAAAAAAAATTACCACGTGGCTTTAGAGAAATAAATCTACTAAAAAAATGGGTAGTCTTATTTTTTCAAAGCCATGTGACATTTTTTAATTGAAAAATAAGTTAAATATATATATATTTTTAAAACAATTGTTAGCAAAAATAATATATTTGCACCATTTGTGTAGCATCATTGATATATTTGCACCATTTGTGTAACAACAGGGATATATATGCACCACTTTGTTAACGAGGGATATATTTGTTCTAAATCGCAAAGTTGAATTATATATTTGCACCTTTTCCCTAGTTAATAATTTCAATATTTTTAAAAAGTGTAGTCAAAGAAGAACCTCTTTTAACTCCCTAATTAATGGTGCTGCCACATAAACTGAAAATATGAAATATTAAAAAGAAAAGTATCATTCTTAAATTGATTAAAAAGGAAAAAATGTCACATAAAATGATTAATGACATGAAACTTTTTTGTTCTTGCATAGCAGGAAGGCTAGTTTTACGTACGTTCCATCTTTTTGTGTCCTGTTTATAGGAGAAAAAAATGTAGGTGCAATTGCAATTAGCAATATTTTTGGGATCCACTCCACTCATTGCAAGTAAGAAATTTATGAATTTGATAAATTACTCATAGGTATCAGCAAGCACCAAATAGCTCGCATCTCAGAAAATTTTTGTACTAAAAGGAGTCCAACTTCTCAAAATGTGTTGAGAGGACCCCCTCTATTTCTTGGGATAGATGCAACAGTACCTGCTTTTTCCTACTCTCTCCGCATCAATTGATGTAACATAATTTGAATTGGTAATTAAGATTTAAGCAAATAAAAAAATATTGAGATTTGTAATCTAAATCATGTCATAATGTTTGTGGTTATACACCTTTTAAAACTTTTGATAACTTTTGTTCAGTTATAAAAGTTTTTCACTAGATCAGTAAAATGACAAGTTTAAAACTCACTACAAGGAAAAATATATCTGACAACAATTTTTTTTTTGTTGTCATAGATTGATTATTGTTGCAAAAAGTATTTTTGGCAACAAAAAAAAATATTTTGTTGCATCAACTTTTCCCAACGGCTGTTATTGCAACAATGTGCAACAATTTTTTTTTTTTGCTGCCAAAAGTACTTTTTGCAACTATAATCAATACTATGGCAACAAAATTAAATTCTTTGGCAACAAAAAAATCATTTGCCAACATTAAAACTAAATTGTTGCCAAATATAAAAAATTTTGTTGCAATTTCTATACTTTCTTGTAGTGACTAATTATTTTTAATTTTAAACGTGTGTCTCTTTTTCAATTGAATGAAAAAAGGAATGTGTTTCGTATAAACTGATAGGAAGAATTCCGGAAAGAAAAGAGAAAAAGCTATTGGTAGAAACTCCAATTTAAGGTTAAAAAAAGCAATAAATCAATGTTTAAAATTTTGACCCTATTTTAGACCTTATTTTTTCGAAAACATTTCGAAAATCTGTTTACTCCACTTTCAAAAAAGAAGAAGGTATTACTGAAGTGCTATGTAAAGCTTTGAAGGTAATCTTCTAAAAACAATAGTACTACTACTTCTTAAGAAAAGCATTTTCCCAAAATTTATTTACAAATGCAGCATATATAATCAAAGCACACTGAGAAAACAAAAAAGAAAAAGCAACCAAATCACTGATACCTTTATGATTGAAAACTTACCTTTATCATAATTAAAATATTGCAATAATGGAATATTATCACCCAACACAGAATTATGATTTCTGAGGTTGGTGAAATTAAGAAATAGTGATTCTATTATACTCCATATTGTACGTAATTCTGCACTTTGAATGATGACGGAATATATAATGTTTAATTGATTAAGTTTGGTAAGGAATTGGTCATGGTGAATTAATTATATATGTTGATGCTTGGCACTTGAAAATTTAATGTAAACAATCATCACCCTCTTGTAAAATAAATAAATCACCCTATATACTTTTATCTAGCTAATCGATTTACCTACTTTAAATCAAAAGTCAGCAAGGTTGAATCATTGAAATAACTAGATCATTTTAATCTAAGATTGTATTTTATTACCAGCTAAATTCTTAACATTGAATTAGTTTCCGGTTTTTATTTTTATTTATGCTTTCCTGTTTCAATCAACTATGAAAAACACCAACCAATTTTAAAAGAAACATTTTTCTATTATCTTCTGAAATTCGAAAAGGACTCAATTCCTTTAATATCTTTTCTTTGGATAATACTAATCTTATTATACGCACTTACATTAAGTTGCTATCAAAAGCGCTTTGATAATAGTCACGCCTAGGATACTTTATTGTCTAGACTACAAATATATATCATTATAAAAACAAATTAACTAAACATGAAAAGATGGTCCATTGTTTTTTTGTGGTACTAAGATTCAAGATTGTTGCTATTGAAAATGTTTTAATTTAAGCTGAAATTGTCCAAAACATTTTAAAGCTAACATAAAATAGTTACGTGTTGTAATTTCTTGCAATTTCTGAATGCTCGTAATTTATTAATTTCCTTGTTATCTCATTAAAACAAATACCAAATAAACTTTATGTAATTATAATATAAAGAATGGAAATGCTTAGAATGTCTTGCCTTTATATTGGTGAATCTGAAATAGTTTCTTTTCTTCTTGCCTAAAGGGACATTTTCTCCTCTTATATTTGTTATCATCAACAATTCCCACAATTTATGATTCCACAGAAGATAATTATGAGTGAATTGTTAAATTTCGAATCATACATGTACTTTTTAGTCCTCTTTCTTTCTTTTGCATATCCTACATTTTTCAAAAGAAATATATGTCGTAAAAGTTAAATAATCTTATTGCATTGTTTGAATCATTTCCTAAATATTTTAACTAGAAAAACTGCGAATGTAGTGTTATTTTGTAAACCTTTGAGATTGAGGTATTGGTTTGGTTTAGAAGTAAATTATGTAGGAATTAGACTTGCTGGTTTTGTACAACGTTACTTGATATAGTTAATAAGATGTATAGGTAAGGAAAAAAAGGTCTTGCATTATTAACACATCCATTTTGTTCCATATTCTATCCCGCAAAAAATACATATATGTTGTATAATTTAATACGAATATTATTTAATATTACCAAGCAAATGTTTTATTATCTTATGAAGCTTTTTTTTAGCTGAAATTAATTATTTATATACCTCAACCAAATATTATATTATCTTATGCGAGATTTTTTGTTGAGATTAAAACTAGCAAAAATTCCCCTTAAATTTGAAGCACTTATGTTGAGGCTTGCGTCGAAATCCCGTAATTATCTTTAAGATGGACGGATTTTATATCAAGATAAGGTCAAAACTAAGATAATTAATATACTACTAACAGTCCTGTAAAAGGAAAAACAGTCCTGTAAAAGGAAAATAATAAAATTATGAGGCCGTACAAAATTAGGTAAAGGGGCAAAAAAGAAAATGTTAAAAGCAGAGAAGGGGCAAGAGGTGTAAATAAAAGAAAATAGTAAGGGCAAAAATGAGCAAGGATGTGGGTCAGCCGTCATCGGTGCGTGGTGGGAAAGCAACCGAAAGTAAAGGAAAAAGTGACAGACAAAACAAAACCAACCAAATAAAAACAAAAGAGAAAAAAACAGAATACGCTGAAAAAATAAAATAAAATAAGTGAAGAAAGCAGATAACAAAGAAAGAGAAATAGAACAAGTGTCACATAACTCAGAACTGAAACTGACTCAAAAAACCTGTTTTACATTCATGTCAGTTTATATGGTACATTATCTTTAGTGAATCAGATTTACCCATGTAAAAAGTTCATTTTTTAAAATAATTTATGACATAATTAGGTATAGTACTAAAATGTTAATTTGACTTCAGGAGAGAGAATATAGAAAGAACAACTGTAAAATTATTTCTTTGTACTATAAAGGGGGACAGGTTTTTTTTTTTTTTTTATGTCATAGGGTTTCCTTTTTAGGTGATAGAGTTTCAAAATTGATTTACAACTCATATGGTTGCTTGCAAAAAATACCATATAAGCGTATATAGGATTAAATAAATTGATATTCTTAAAAGTAATAAAGTTACATAAATTGAAAATGGCCTCGTTACCTCGAGTTAAGTCTTGTATATCCTATCCTCCACACACCCTACTTACGAGATTACACCGTGTATATTATTGTTGTAGTAGTAAATTTGCATAAAGTAATTTATTAGTACCTAATAAGTTGCTGAATACTATAGAAGATACAAAATGAGTGTTGTGAATTGATCTAGTTCATACCATTTTAAAAAATATTTAGTATCTACAATTCAGTAACGATTCATTCAAATGCTCATTGAAAATTCCTATCAATAAAGTTAAAGCTATTCTTTTCATATTTCATATTCATTTCATAGTCACAATCGAATTGATTTGAATTTACTATGATCAATGGAGGTAAAACAATTTGATACATATTTACTCACATCCAGATTTTATATTAAATAGTTTAATTTTATATTAAATACATATAAACTAATTATTTTCTTGTTGATTTTATAATATGGTATAAATATAGGGTCAGGTGAATTTTTACCAGTTGACAGAATCTACAGGTTCGTCTAGTTCACATTGATGTGGGTGTTAACTGTGTTAGTGGTCCATTAATTTTAGGCATTTAAATTCCAAATTTACCCAAGCAATATCATCAATATTACATTTCAAGCCCCTTCGAGTGTCATAATCTCAAGTCCACGTGTCCAATAATAACAACTCCATTTTCTCTTTCTTCCTCAAGTACAGTAAAGAAGCAGAGAATAGAAGAACACAACACACACACAGAGTCATCAAACTTTAGGGAAAATTCTCTCATCAACTAAACAGATTTTGAGAAGAAAAAAAAAAAAAGAAGTGGATTAGTTATGGTAAGTACTGTTTGGCTGTGAGAAAAAGTCAAGTTTTTTTTTTTTTTTGGTGGTTAGAGGAAAGAGCGAAAGAGAAGGGAAGATTAAGGATATGAATAGGGGTGGAATAGGAATAGGAGGGCCAATGAGAAAATCCTTCAAGGATTCTCTCAAAGTTCTTGAAGCTGATATTCAACATGCTAATACTTTGTAAGTCAACTTATTCTTCATTAACATCCTTAAAAAAACTCAATTTTTTTTTTTTTTTTTGTGTCATCCTTGTTTTTCTTGTTCTTGTTTATTTAGTACTAGTACTGCTTGGAAATGTATGTTTTTTTGTTGTTGTATAGAATTTACTGTCATCTTTGTATGACCCTTTTGTTCTATTCTTTAGTCTGCTTTTTTTTTTTTTTTTTTTGATATATTTCGGTTCTGAGGTGGTTTTTCTGTTCTTTTTTTTTTCTTCTTTGTTTGCTGGTCTGATATGGGTTTTTGTTTCTTGTTCTTTGTTTGCTGGTTTATTTTGTTCTGAATGATTTTTCTGATGTGGGTTTTTGTTTCTTGCTAAAAATGCTGAAGGTTCAAATTTTCCTGCTTTTTGATTTTTTATTTGTTACATTCTTTGAGTTTTTTTTTTCTTTGCTTTGCTTCCAGTATGTTCTTTGTTCCAAGTGAAATTTCAATGGTTAGATTTGGTAAGATTTTGTGGCAGTGATGACACGTGTTTGCCCCCTTTCCTTTTTCGTTTTTCTCTGTGTTTAGAACTGTGGTGCATTTGAATGAGGGAGGTTGTTATCAGTGTTTGTTTGGAGTTTACTTCTTTGATTGCTTAAAAAGAAATAAAGGTATCATTTAAAGCTAATCTGATGCTTAGCTTGTAAAAGCGTCTAAACTCTAATATTATGAGTATGTAGCCTTTTGTTTATGATTTTAAGGCCTACCTTCATCTTGACGATATGTACTTGCTGTAAGGGGATGCTGCTGATTCCCCCACTCTTGGGGGTTTTTTCGGTCCCCCTTTTTTTCTTCTCCTTGAAAATCAATTTGTTGCAATGTGGTTACTTAACTGAACAATCACAAGAGGAAGTAAATTGTTGCATTCTCCATTCTGTATTTTCTTCATTTCTGTCGTTTCGTTTTTATTCTCCCTGCCCCTCCTTTATCTAGTGGCTTTTGTAATTTGCTGAGGTTGGTTTTGATGACTTCCCTTTGTTCTGTATGGTGAACATGTTTGTTTGGACCTGGTAATTTAGTGTTTTAGTGCTTCCTTCTTTATCCTGTCATTTGGAATGTGATTGTTGGAATTTGGGATGCAGGGCATCTGACTTTCCCAGAGAGTATGATGGAGCTTGCGTACAGATGCGACTGTCCTACAGTCCGGCAGCGCACTTGTTCCTTTTCTTAGTTCAATGGACTGATTGCCACCTTGCTGGTGCCCTTGGATTGTTGAGAATTCTAATTTACAAGGTTCGGATTGTTCATTTTCATGCATTTCTAATCCCCTCTATTTCAAGCTGCTTTTCCTGTCACAATAACTGTCACATGACATTGGATGGGATTTTTTTTTGCACTCTAGGTTTATGTTGATGGGACCACAACCATGCAAACTCATGAAAGGAAAGCAAGCATTAGGGAGTTTTATGGTGAGTTTCTACATTTTCTTTCATTTGATACAATCATGTAAACTATTAAGATAAATCAGCTATAATGGTTGCTAATAATCATTGATCTTGTGCAGCTGTTATATATCCCTCCTTACTGCTAATAATCATTGATCTTGTGCAGCTGTTATATATCCCTCCTTACTTCAACTTGAAAGAGGTGTTACTGATTCAGAAGACAAAAAGCAAAAAGCGATTTGCCAGGAGAGATACAGGAGAAGAGATGACGAGGATTACAGACAGTGTTCTGACTCGGACATTGAAAGGGAAGAGGAATGTGGAATCTGCATGGAAATGAACAGCAAAATTGTCCTTCCCAAATGCAATCACGCGCTGTGCTTGAAATGCTATCGTGAATGGTATGTTTCATGTGTGGTTTGTGTGAAGATAGAAGCTGCGTGTTAAGTTTAAATAATAAAATTCATAGTCTGTTCTTGAATATCAGAGTAGCTTTTAAATTTTGAGCAACTTCTAAGAACAGTAACTCTCCCATCCCATGCCTCCCCCACAGTTGAAGTTCCGGAAATTCTCTGCAGAATCTAAGATAATCCTAAGAGACTTAAGTATCTTTGCAGAGGGAAAATACTGTTTCAGTTCGTACTCTTTTTATCCCCTTTCGATGAATACATTCAAATGTGGTGCATAACAGCCACCAAGTGCTTCCTGGTCCCAATATTAGGTAGTCTGGGGCTTTCTTTCCCCAATTATCAGGCCAGCTAGATCAAAGACAGCTAGGGCAGGAACAAGTTAATAGCTAAGTCTAGGTTGTTAAAGGGTTAGGTCAGGATTTATAGTTTGTTTGCATGCTAGCCGCAGAGTTTGAGCAGAATTTGTTAAGTTTAAATAATAGATTTCATAGTCTGTTCTTGAATATCAGAGTAGCTTGTAAATTTTGAGCAACTTGTAAGAACAGTAACTCTCTCATCCCATGCCTCCCCCACAGTTGAAGTTCTGAAAATTCTCTGCAGAATCTAAGATATCCTAAGAGACTTAAGTATCTTTGCAGAGGGAAAATACTGTTTCAGTTGTACTCTTTTTATCTTCTGTAGTGTTTTTGTGTCTTTATGATGTGGTGCCTCTGTCCAGGGGAAGTGCTCTATCCTAAATTCTAACTGTTATTTCAGTTTATTGACTGAGTGTATTGTCTGTTTTAAGCTTGACATCAAACTAGCGGTAATCATCTTATCTATCTGTTTACAGTGGAAATTTGTTCCAATGTTGCAGCCCGAGTGTTTATGATTTTCCCTGCTAACTGGTAACTCTGCAATGTCAGAGAAGCTGGAGTGCATCTTTGCTCTTTTCTGTCACTGTAGTACTGGGTTTTAGTGTCTTATTTTGAACATGCTCCGAGCTGTTTTACGACCCTCACTTTGCATGGCTGGGGAGAATGTTACCTAACAAAATAGGACCAAATGAAAAATGATGAATTAAATGCAAAGCGGCAGACCTCCTAAACTGAAGTTCTGACTAAATATATCTTCTGTGGCCCTTGCAAAGGAATGGACGTGTTTGTTTGGCTTTATATTCTGATCTAGGTTCTTTTGCTTGCTGATGGAATCTTTTTATAATATAAAAATCCTGCAATGACCTAGATATGCTGCTATTCTGCAGAATTTCAGGGGCAATTTTTACAAACACCCCCCGCCCGGCCCCCAAACCAAAAAAACACACACAGAGACTAGCTGGAGCTAGTTTCCTAGTCCTTTAAGTTTGCTTCTTCCCACTTAACGGCTTAAATGATAAATGGTAAATAGAGTCTTAGGTTGCTGCCTCTCCATGAGAAACCGTTTCCTAGTAAAAGTGAGATAACAGGTTTCGATGGTCCTGTAAAGCACTAGAGGCATAAAGTTTCTGCTGGATATAAGTTGCTCCACCATTCAGTTATCTCGGGGTGGAGTAAATACGGTCCTGCTATATCTTATTTACTCTCACACATTCCTGAAACTATGTTTTCCCATTCTCTCTTTTCTCTGTCTGTGTGTGTGTGTGTGTTTAGGTCAAGAGTGGAGGAAAGTTTTCGCATTCCTGTTTCAGTACAAAGATGGACTGCAACCTTCTTGATCCTTTTCCATAATCCCGTCTTAAAATGACCCTTTAATTCGAGAGCCTAATTCTCAACCTTGATCTAGTTCTATGTGCTCTCTGAAACTAAGTAGTGTTTTCCTATTCTCGTGGGAAGCTAAGCGGATGCCTTTGAGTATTCTTATTGATTTAGGGAAAGCCTTTGAATATGTCTTATTGATTTAGGGAAATTGTTACTCCCTGTGTTCTATTTTATGTGACACTCTTTCCTTTTTAGTCTTTTTCCCTAAAGCATGACCTTTCTGTATTTACAAACATTTTTAGTTTCCATCATACCCCTGATGACATGATTTACAGGCACAAAAATGTCATGGCATCCTTAAGACCATTTAAGTTCTAAAAGTCTTCTTTTCTTTTTTAAATGGTGTGCTTAGTCAAACACCTTCACATGAAGTGAAACGGAAGGAATACTGTATACTGGCAATGTTGAATAGTGTCTTAGACTGAATGAGAAATTATTAAGAGGGAAGTAAAGGAAAAGCACTGTGGGCATATTTCTGTGTTCCGAGTATGTTAAGTCGATTAGAAGCCATAGCAATCTCCTCAATAGTATTGGAAGTAATCAAGTTCCTATGGTAAGCGACATACGAAACTTAGTACCATTTTCTGCTAAAGGGACTCTTTGGGGAGAGTAGCAGCTCTTGCTGGTGGTCGTATATTTTCTGCTAGGGCTTTGTACTTTATTACTCTACAAAATATGTAAATTCAGCATGATAACTCCTCCTTTCTATGTCCAATTACTTATATATGATCTAATACAATACTTGCAGGCGTTCGAGGTCACAGTCATGCCCCTTCTGCCGCGATAGCCTTAAAAGGGTAGACTCCGGGGACCTGTGGGTATACATGGACAACAATGATGTAGTGGACATGTCAACAATAACAAGGGAGAACCTGAGAAGGCTATTCATGTACATAGACAAGTTACCCCTGATCGTGCCGGATAATGTTTTTGACCACTATGATACTCATATAAGGTAGATGAGCAATGCTGGTCTTTTATTGGGGATTGAATCATACTAAGGACCAAGAAATTGGTCACACTAGATTTAGAAATGCAGGTGGATTACTTTCCACCTGATTAGAAGGACCGACCGAGTCATCGTAGGGCAGGGGTTGAACCTAAGTTAGATTAGCCTAAAAATGGAGCTTTTTAATTGCATCTCCTAATTTGTAAATTCCTGTATAGTTACAGTTTACTTCTTGAAGACACAGTGTACTCTTTTTTCGTTTGTTTTCTAATCTTCGAGTATGCCATAATTACCAGCAGTTGTGGCTTTGTCAACTGCAGAGTTTTATGGTTGCAATTTATTTTGCCTTTTGAGAGTGTATAATATAAGATGTATTTAATTACCAGTTTGTAATTTTCCCTTTTCTTGCAAGCATTTTGAAGTAGGATACAGGGGCAGAGCCACAATGATAACGGCGGTGGGTAGAACTTAATAGTTTTGGTTCAAATTTTATATTTATATTAAAAATATTATTTAATTTGGACAAACAATTTATCAAGAATCAGTAAGCATGAAAATTATAATTATGTAGAACCCAGATTCAGACTCCACCTCTGGTAGGATATTGCTGTTACTTTTTACCCAGGATAAGACGGTTCATAAAACCTAGAAATATTTTGGTGTTCAATAGTCGCTCGGGAAAAGTTCTTTTTTTTGTGCGGATTTGCCCTTCAAGCGCCCCGCTCTTTAATTTTTGTCCTTCACTCAAAAAAATAATCGAAAATATCTTGATCTGGATTTGAATCCCGCTCAGTAAAAAAATAAAAAAATTTACAAGGCAAGGCTTTCGCGAAATCTCTGCTGTAAGGTTTAACTTTTGCCCGAATAGGCCTAATTTTGGATAAAAGTTAGCCTTAAGGCAAAGGTTTGCCTTTAAGGCCTAATTTTGGGCAAAAGTTTCTCTTAATGCAAATCTCTGCCTTAAGGCCTAATTTTTGCCCGAATAGGCCTAATTTTGTTAAGAAATTCTGCCTTGCGATTTTTTTTTTTTAACTGAGCCAGGGTTCGAACCCAGAATCTCGGGGCATTAAGCGAAGGGGAAAAATTAAAGACCACCCCCGAATAAGGGCAATCGTGCAAATTGCCCGGAAAAGTTTGCAAATGGGGCAATTTGCATGAATGTCCCTATCTTGGGGTGGTCTTTAATTTTTGTCCCTCAAATCGTTGGTCTTTAATTTTTGTCTTTGCTTCTCATTTAATGAAAATTTGTCCTAAGATAGCTAGAGTTTCCAGAGGAAGATGCCAATCATCTTTTCTACTCAATATTCAATATTTATATTGACAATACTACAATAGCATATCCAACAAATATAATTCACCGTGATAAATGAAATGATACCGCGGAAAACATAAGTTACAAAATAATACTATTAAATACACAAATATGGTCTTATCTATTTCTCATAAAATTCATTCTTAAGCTATTGGAGAAGCTACATCATAGTCAATATTCCTAACTAAGCTGCCTTAGCAGGTTTTATCTCTGTCTCAATATCCAAACTTCAAGTTCAATATTTGAGTTGTGCGTGCTGCCTCAGCAACCATGGAAAACTTCATTCACTTCAGCTTCGGCAGACACTGGAAAACTTCAATAACATAAAAAGCCAAAAGAAATTTCAAGATATAATTTTTACTATGGATCTAACCTTTGCGTTCCAAAACTCAAACAATCTTGTAGACATAATTTGGCTCACTATTAACTGGTTCACCAATAACATATGGATACAGTGGACTTGGTGGCAGTTCTGGAGATCGCAGAAGCGGAGCCGATCGTTCTGCATATTCACCTTCATTCCCATCACTATATTCCTTAACTTGCCCAAGAGTTCTTAGAATTGTAGCTAATAAGATACAGCCCCCCTGCTTAACAAAAGTTTTTAGTAAGTATTGCGTAACATAGTTTCAGATTAAAAAACATACTGAAATTTCTCGAAGGGTTTTTTCTTACCTGTGTTAGAACACAGAGCAGGGCAATCCATTGGCAGCCATCGCTATTTGAGTTGACAAAATCCTTGAAATCATCAAACCTTCCTGATGGATCTTCTGGTAAATCCTGATTTAGGTAACACATAATGAGAACATTGGAGAGAAGCAGCAAAGTTGTTTTGTTGATGTCAGGATCAAGAGAATACGAAAAGATAATTGAACAACAATGTTTGAATAACAATAGATGCATACCTTCTCCCAGTCAGAGTTCAAGAAAACATCAGCTCCCATTCCAATCTCTAATAGAAGAAGCACAAATATGATGAAAATATACTATAATTTTAGTTAAGGTCCAGTCTTTTGATCTCTGTCTATGCAGCTTCTTTTTCCAACAACCCCCCCTTGCGCCAATTTTTTTTTTTTCCTAAGAACATATATGACATATGAGAACTATAAAGAAGAAGGATACAAATGAGAGGCAACAGGAATTGGCAGAGTTCGCACCGATATGACCAAGGCAAGTGATTGCACATAAAGCAGTACCAACACCAAGAAATGCATGGATGAACCTGCCATTATTTCAGCAGTATTAGCATTTCTCTTATATGCCAAGACTGTATTATAGAGAAAGGAGTCAAAATCATTGACGGCACTTCATGGTCTGAGAGGGGTTCCTTCCATAATTATACTGTGCAAATATGGTTTAAAAAAAAAAAGTTTTGTTTTTGCATATACATATAGATTGTTGAATTCCCTTAATATAAGAGCAGTTTCCTTGTAAGCGACCAAAGTGGCTCAAAAAATGAATTTAGCTCGCAAGGTTGTATATCTCAAGTGTGACATTCTTATATTTTCGTGAATCTCCTTATTAGAATCCATGGATCCGCCTCTGGACTCAAAATGAAAAAAGAAACAAGGTTGTCAACATAATTGAACAAAGTTGAGAACTCACCAAGGAAACTGAGCATAATCAGGGGATGATGGTGAGTCCGCAGCATCTCTCTGCCAAACTCTAATCATCCATACACCATAAATAAGCATCGCAATGCCCGTAAATCCTATTGTTATGTTTGCAATCTTGAGGGATAATTGCAGGCAACTCTTTAGAGGTCTTACCATCTTGAATTTTAAAGAGAAACTGTTCACACTTGGGAGGGAAAATAGAAGAGCACTTGCTAGGTATTTAGCTCTTATGTCTGAAAGGAAAAATATTGATATGATTTATGACTCTGTGAATTCTTAATTTGTGAGAAATGAGAACAGTGATGGTGACATGCACATGCAAAGTTTGCCCAGATAGGCTAAAAAAAAGGAAATTTCCAAGAAAGAGCTTATAGTTATCTACTTTATTGGAGGACCTACTGAATTATAAGTTCCTTCTTGAGCTTATATAAACTCAAAAACGGTCTTTGTCCAAAGATGTGGACAGGAGAACAACTGTCTATTTCCAAAATTTCATGTTAGCATCAGAAAATTTTGGAGGAGAGCTAGCTCGTGCTAGGGATATTTTGACAAAATGATTCTATGTAGACAGTGTTTGATGACTGCAACTAGTTAGCTTTGGAAGTGTAATGTGTGATAACATGCTTAGAAAATATAGAGAACATTGTCATTGTATTATAATTACTATGTATGTTTGGGTGATAGATTGAAAAGACTCTTGTAGGTTATTAAGAGAGTTGAATGTCTTTAGCGACGAAGCTATCTTTGTTTTCTTTTCTTCATTTTGCTGTGTATTCTCTTAAAAGAATTCATTGTCTTCCAGTTGAATTCAAACACAGGGGAACGCAAAAACGCAACCAAAGGAAAAGGAGAATATTAATCGGGCGAATTGGGCTTTTACTTTAGAACAACTGTTACGATTGAACCAATTCCAAAATCTTGAATATATGAGCTGATTGTGATGCTTAGAATAAATAATAGCTGCTGGTAATCATGGAAGTCACGGTTTTGTCATCTCTATCACTCTATTCTAAAGCTAATATGTCTTGTCACTGAAATCACGGTCAAAATTAAAGAGCATTTGCGAGAGAGAGAGATGATTTGTAATCCCATCGTTAGTATAGATATCACAAGGTGTCGAAAGAAGGCAGCCGAACCACAATGAAAACATGCACCCACAATAAAGCTCATGTACAAGACAAACTGGGAATAAATACATAGCCGGAGGACAACTGATGAAACCCTTCATGAACCGTACAAAATGAAGGCCTTCAGAAAAGAAGGGAGCTATTATTTTTGACGACGAAGAAATTCCTTCATCTCAGTCAAAATATCAGCCTTAACTATGAGACGCATTCGCTTAGAGTCCTCCCACAGTAATCCTCCATATTCTCTGGCAAAATCACATGCAGCCTCAAAGACATCCTACAGTTTAGTAAGCAAAAACAATCATGTTAAACAGCAAAACATATCAAATTGTTAATCAAAATTAAGTTTGTAAAGCAAATATCATGGTGCGTAGCGCTCACTTTAGAAGGGAATTCATCGTACAGATGGGCCGGCGTCATCTCAACGCGATTCAAATCAGATTCCCACAATCTAATCTGGCATGAGAAAGTAGTATTTGAATTAGTTAATTGGACAACTTTTTATTTTCCAATGAATCTTTTCATTAGTCTATCTTTGTCAATGAACCATATCTTGTTGAATTGGTTTAATAGATTTTAGTCTGCCACAATTGTGGCAATGTGTTACTAGTCAAGAATAAATTCTACAAGAGTGGTACAATCAGTAATAATTCAAATAAGCCAAAATACACTGTCTTTCAATATCAATGCTATCGAAAATAGTGAAGAAACCTGATCAGTAACATTCTCCGGCACAGATGGTGTCCTCTCCACAACCCTAGGATGTGCATTCTGCTGAAGGAAAGAAATTATCTGCAATCCATGCATCAAAATCACAACAGCAGTCAAAACTTTAACTTCAAGCGAAGACAACTGCAGAGTAGATGCTCAATTTGTGCTGTATAACTACGTCCAAACAGAAGACTTTATAATATCACTTGAAACATTTTGACAAATCACCATGACAGCTTGTTCCTTTTCTTTTGGGGGGGGGGGGGGGGGGGGGGTGTCGGGGGGTTGAACAAATCACTATTACATCTAAGCCAATATATTGGATAGCTATAGACGAGGATAATTGGAAGTCGAACATAAACCACTCCAAACAACTCAAGCAAAGGTTTCCATTTTGGCATATTTAGCTTTTTCTAATTTATACAGAACTATAATGCAGTGAGAACTATAGCACCAAAAGCACAATAGTTTCCCGTAATCCATTCACGCATTCAAGTGCGAGCTAATTTTGAAACGTGTACCAACGGAAGGAACTGCTACTATTAAACATGATAAGTGGATTGAAGGACCAGAAACAAAGTATAAAAAGACCTTTTCTGAGAGCCATGCGATTAATCAACAATCATCATCTGTCAGCTAACCAACATATTATTTTCTTTCTTAAATTTAGCTGACAAAGAATTAATAAGAATATCCAACAAAAATGTCCCACACCATCAATCTTTTTCAACTTTTTGCTTTATACAAATATAGCACTCCACATACAGTTAAACTTTCTCAGACAATTTTAATTAGTGTCTCTGAAATAAGACAATGCTTGTCAATAAACAAATAGCAGCTGAAACTTGCCTGCTCAGAAGTAATGCCGTTTTGAAAAGCTTTATACAAACTTTCTTTATTAATAGCACCAACAATGAGATTTGGAAGCTGGTATTCCACCCTGTATTTGCAGCTAAAATCTGTTACTCGGAGATCTAACCACAGCAGTTAAATGAAAGAAATCTACTACTAGAAAATAACACTCAACAGCCAAACACACAGTTTATTAGGCATAACAGAGATAAAATTGGAAAGAAAGAAACACAACCAACAGAAGCAAATTCTTTGCATACCTTGCAAAAAGGCGTAAGATCTCACAGTGTAATTTTGATGTTGAATATGCATACAACCTGAAGTTTGTTTCAATAACGATAAATCCCTGATGAATGTGGGTGGGAAGGGGGAAAAAAAGATGCATTTGCCGTCAGTAAGGTATAACTGAATTCGTTCCAAACAAATTTGAGAATTTAAATCTGGATGACAGGAACTCAGGCAGCACAAAAATCTAAATTTCTGAGACACGCCTGCTTCATAAGAAAACTGTAAATAAAGATGGAAAACAAATAAATAAAACTGGATTTCTGTGTAGCTTGACCTAGCTACTCTAGGGAACACTTGAGAGTGCAGCACACCTGTTTCCTTGATGTTGTATCTGCTAAGCTAATCGACAAATTGGTCGCCAGTTTGGTGGGAATAAACCAACTCTCTTTCCTTCCCTAAACAACATCAAATGGATAATTAAGAACATCATGGAAAAGTTAAAATTCATTCATTTCCGTGAGCTCATTGATGGGGCAATCAGTAGTATTCACCTGCTGCAGCTTAACCAGTCCCAAATCAGAAAGGTCCTTAATTATACTTCGCTGGAGATCAGTTAATGTGTTTGTGTTGTATGCCTATATCAGAAGACAATTCAAGAAACATACGAAACTCAAGCATACTGAGGAAATGAGGATTACAAGCGTTTGGTAGGCAAAATAGTTGAAAACTTTTCCGCAATAATTTCAGTTTGTCAAACTTTTTATTATTGTTTTCTTGAAACAATGTGAACATTTTGCAAAAGCAGTTTTCAACCAAACACCAGTGCTCCAAACCAACTAAATTCATGCATTTAGAGTTCAAAAAAATGGTATCATTTACTACAGTTCCAGGACAAACTTAATTGAAGAATCTCTCTAATAATACCTTCCCAGTAACATGAAAGCTTAGCTCCAAAAGAAATGCAATAAGATCTGCTGACTCCACACCTCGCTCCTGCATTAATACGAAAAATACAGAGGAAATCTTCATTAAATGGACCAAGGGTGCTTCCGATGAAAAAGCAAACCAGAGAGAGAGAGAGAGAGAAGGAGACGGTCACAAATGAATACTGTGAAAAGCATCAAGAATTATTACCTCAGCATTTGTTATGTACTCCCTGATGATGTACCAAAGCTGTGCATTTGTGTCCATTAGCTGTAATACACCACTGTCAATACAATTTCATACAAAACGTTGATTGATTGAGATAATTTAGTAACTCGTACCAAGAACTGGAACCCACTTTCAGTCAACCTTGGAGGTTCTCTGTCATCTCTGCTTAAGAAGGCATGAAATCATGGAGATTATGTCAATTTTAAAAAGATCTTCCATCCACACATGGACGAGGAACCAAACATATGTGTGTGTGAGTACATATATATCCATAATACTGAAATGGACGGTACCTCTGACTTAAAAGTCCACGCTGGAAAATTTTCATCATCGAAGAGCTTATGTTTGTGGTCTTTCCAGCTTCACTGGAGCTTATAAGGTGCAGCAGAAAGCACTGGTTGCGACAGTTGCAAGTCATAAAAAGAGTTGCCAAAATTATATTCAGGCTGCAGATTGATCAAGACCGAAAGCAAAGCAGATTGTCTCACAACATATTATTACATATTCTGAACTCTCCAGGAAAATCAATTGATAAGAACTACTAACAAATGCAAGTCATACCTCCCACTGTTCAATGGCATATGCCTCTAACTCCTCCAAGCTAGGAAGCCTCACAGTGATATTAGATGGCATTGGTTCCCTTGGTAAGACTCCCCTACAGTAATTGAACTCAAACGATATCATCCAAATTGTGCAATTACGAGACCAAGAATATGACAGATATTTCGATATCGAGTAGAAATATTACCACAAAAAATAATATACATAAGATAATGAAGTTTACCCGTGGACTATATGCTTCTGAAGATTAAATTGAAATTTCGGGTTTAGTTGATAAGTGGCTTCCTTTTTCCTGTAAGAAATCAAAGAAAATGGTGGAGCTTAACAATCTAAAACAGACTAAAATAACATGAAAAGAAATTGTGAACCACCCCCTGACCAGGCTTTGTCATTCCACTAGTTGAGGCATGCTTTCGGATACCTAAAACTGCTAATGCTTAAAAAGAGCAAAAACTTAAAAGGAAAAACAAAAGAAAGCATTGACATTTCAAGATATTCCCTTAAATCATGCTTGCTTATTTTGACCAAAGTTCTACTCTAGCTTGCGCGCCATTATTTAAAGTGCTAAGTAAAAATATGACAACCAGATAAAGATCAAGCAGTGAAGTACAACAACAACACACCCAGCGTAATCCCACAAGTGGGGTCTGGGAGATCAAGCAGCGAAGTAAAAGAAATAAATTACTGTTAGGATGTAGAAGCTAAAGTCTGTCGATTCTAGAATTCTGAGAACACAAAGTTGCGTAAAAGTATGTTTTCAGGCTCACTCGATCCTTTACGAGTACTCCACTCCTATATTAGTTACAACTCCAACCTCCCTATGTTGCCTGAGAAGCATTCCAGTATCTAGCTAAGGCGCACAGAAAGTTTAACCATCACTTTCATTACTAAAATTGGAATAAGCCGGCAGAATTATTCAAGACAGGAAAATGTAGTAGCTATCAAGAAAGAGAAGAATCTGCTCAACAACCTGTCAAATGTTTCCGTCATTACTCTCAGCTGTATCAATCTATCAATGGCAACTTTATGCTTTGAGAATCCATCTGGAAGGACCCACTCCTCCATCGACTTGGCTGAGATTGGTATGTCTATATACAACAATTGTAGCAGATACTTCTTCGCTAAGGGAGGTAATGATCTAGCAGAAGAAATGAACAAATGAAGCACATCCAATAGCATATATTCAAAATAGTATCACCAAAAGAGTTTTTTTTTTTTTTTTTCCCAACTATTCTGCTCAGAGATGTACAACTAATCATGAGCAACATATATCTACAAATTTACATCTTATCAAAAAGGTCATCTAAGGCTTATTTTGTTCATTAGATTCATCATACTCAAAATATAATCTCTTTGTAGGATCACATTTTATCAGGTTCATAAAGACAATAACCTCCACAGTCATATTTCTTGTCAGTTCACATAGTATTTCCTTACTATAGCCCGAGGTGAATATAGTATTCTTGGATAGTGGTTGCTAAGTACCACTTAACTAAACAATCTCTTGTTGCAATGTGGGTATTCAAAATAAAGTATAAATACTTTGTTTAAAAACATTCAAAATCATAAATTTGTGTTGGGTGTATGTTATATCAATGGCTATTGCTTGAAGTCCATTTCTCTCCAGAATAATAAGCTCAAAGACAAAGTAAACATGTTTTACATCCAAATTTACACAGCAGGTGAAAAATCGCTTGCAAAAAGTAAAGGGAAAACTTAAAAGAAGATTAGGAAAGCAGGAAAATAGTGTGGATCAAAATTAGGGGAATACCTAAGAATGGCTTCACAGATAAAGGAATTGTCGTAAAGCAAGTCGAGTTTCACAGCAGGCAATGAAGCCACCATGTCCATGAAATTCCTGGCAACGATCTTCACCTGCGGCATTGTAAGTATAGATGTTTTCAATTTCTCAACCTAGGTTTGCTTTTAGCTTTGCTCAATGTTCAATCTTTAGGAACCTCCATTCATAAACATTTTACACAATATTCTATTAAACGGTTTTCCAGCGATCAATAACCTCTTTGGGCCACAAACTTCTTGAGGCTGATTTACGCAAAAAGCCCTTTTCTTACCCACTATTTAGATTTTGTTTCTATTTTTAAAAAATTTCGAGTTTAATGTTGCTCAATCTCATCGACAAATTATTAAATTATCATTTAGCACCTACAATAACATAAACAATATTAAATTATGATCTAACGTTTTTTCATAAATAAATTATTTTGCTCAAAAGATCTTTAGGTTGTGGACAGTCTAAAAAGTCAAAAAAAAAAATTCATTTACTATATAGTTATCCAAACATTTAATAGGTAGCTGTCCATCAAGGGATAATCGGCAAAATCTTTTGTGGTTTGAGCTTTGAAGGCCCAAGATGAATTGGACCGTTCTGTTACGGGTTGATTTATGATAACGTTCATTTTTAAGATCATCATTTAGATTTTGTCCCTATTTATAAAAGTTGTGTAAATATAGCCTTAAAAAATCACCCTTTCAGAAATATTAGACTATGCTAATATTTGCCCATATGTTACTAAACTTTATAGACAAAATATTTAATTGTCGTATAACATTTGCAATATCTTACATAAGTTTAGATCATTATGTAACGTTTTCCATAAGATTTTCAGTTTGCTCAAAAGGAATAAATTATGGTTTAAAAGGTCCATAAGTTGAAATCGAGAAAATGGTCATTTACTAAATAGTTGTCCCAAAAAGGACAACCTGGTGAAAATTTCGCTTCTGTTATGTTTTGCAGAAAATTTCACAGTAACTATTATACAAAAAATCAGCACTTTCACATGCATAAGTAAAATGCTAATGAAGCTAGAAATCTCAAAACTCAACTTTCACCCCATGTTATCTGCCGTAGAACAAATCTTTGAACTAAAGGAGTAATCCCCTAGTAGAATAAATTATGTATACTAATTGCTATTCTTGAACATTACACAATCAGTTGTGGGAAATGTCACAAAAGTTCTGCATTGTGTTTATGTTGACTTATTTTTATCAGCTGGCTCCTCTTCTGCAGGTAGCTTGGAGGACCTGCTTGATTGGATTTTATCTACTTCCTCAGAAGGAATATCAAACTGAATAACAAAACAGTAAACAGTCAGATAAAAATGAAATATAGAAATGCAGATGAATATGCATTCTTTGTAGAAGGACTTGGCATCATCCAATGAAGCAAGGGAAAAAGAGGCGAATGTAATATATATCTAGAGTCAGTGAGGGTTCAGAATAAGCATGATGTTATTATACGTATGGTTTAAATTATTTTTCCGTATGTGTACATAGTTCAAGCATAAAGTAATAGGTTTAGTTGAACCTGCAAAGGCTGCAATACTCGTCCTAGATCCGCCTTTGACTTATGGACATGAATTGGATAGGCATTAAACCATAAGAATTTGAAAGATTTACTACTAGTCCTTTTTCTTCAAGATCTCATTATTCTTTTGTTCTTACTCTTCCTAGTCCTAATAAACAGAGTCACAGCAAGGATTGAGAAAGTAATAACAACAACATCAATATATCCAGTGAAATCCCACAATGTGGGGTATTGAGAAAGTACAGAAGTTAAAAATTATTTTGATCATCAACACTTTCTATAGCATGTTTCCCCTATTTTTTTTAAACAAGACAAACTGACCTTGAAACCACAACCAGCTGCACAAGCGCGATGACAATCCTGCATCCATAAAAGAACAGTATATGTCATACTCACATATGCAGGTACGAACATCGTAAATGCCACTCGTACGTCCACTAGAAAGTTGTACTCCAAACAGCATATCAGTTGGCGACATAGTAAAGAAGTAAAAAGCTTAGGAGCTACCTCTTCTCTTCTTTGCAATTAAAATTCAGTCAAAATTAAAAGGCCAACTATTAATGTAAAAGATGAAACAGAAGTATAGCACATGTACAATTCATAAATCTTAGCTATCTGGTGTGTGAATTTTTTTTTCCAAGTCCAGTTAATATGCACCTTATACTTGTTTTATCGGTTACCACGAATTCATGTTCTGTTGGACAATTTCTCAGCATTATCATCAAGTTCTTTTGAAGACATATACACATCGTATAAGTGAGTACTTATTCAAATTGCCAATATGTCTGATGAGTGAATGATTTTTTAGTAAAACACATGTTGACAACAAGTGTAAAAAGAAGAGACGGTAAACCTCAGAATAGCTAGCAGAACCGGGGGCACGATCAATATAAGCACTCCATTGTTGATCCTTCAGAACAGCACTCTTATAGCACATCTCATCACATTGTTCCAAACCTGCATGTACCTTTTCATTTCTATTCTACCTTAATTGAATAGAGAAGCATCAAGTTTTCCAGTTCAACAAAAAGACGTCTCCTAACCATTAATTAATTAATCTAATAAAAAAAATCTCAACGATATGTTTTTCGTTCAATTACAAAGGGAAGCAACTTCATGGACTTTCTGCAAATATGAGTCATGAATTAATTGCTTGTTCACAAACTAAGTGGTCCTAAGCCAACACTCCTAATTAATAGCATGATCATATCTCTGCGACGTTAGAAACTTTATATTAACTGGTGCAATCTTTTCACATGCAACATAGTTATGTTCCTCATAAGTCATAACAATTTACGAACCAAGGTAAAGAACACATGCAACTGAAACCAACAACGTTCATAAAAATAGAATCTTGAAACTTACATTCCTCCCATGTATCGCCATCAGCATCACACGCTTTTTTGCAGAAAACTCTCCCTACAAAAATTTACACATCATTAAAATTCGAGTTATAGTTTCAAGTTAGACGCATTCCAAGAAATAAACTACTATAAGGAGGAACGCATAAACTATACAACATCGAAAAGAATAATTTCAAAGGTTGAAGGTGTCTGCAACTGCAAGTATGCATCCATATGATTATGTACGGTAATAATGAAAGTGTCATACACGAGTTCGTAGTGTACTGAACATGTGCAACAATCAACTTTTTTTTTCTTTTTTTCGAACAGTCAATTTATTACTTAATGCATTGCGTCTCAATCCCAGTCTCATTGGGTTCGCCTATATGAATTATCTATATCGATGCATCACCTGTCTATCAGGCCATCTTATTGCATACTAAACAATTGTCATTTAATACAAACAACAAATCAGATGTTCTCTAAATATCAAGTTTATGGCATACTAGTCTCAGGTCAAACTAAAGAGAATCTTGACAAATAATATCAAAATGTACAATGAATCGAATTACTTGTACTTATGAGTGATGTTACAAGTTCAAATATATCCCCAGTCTCGTATGACTACTCAATCAATTTCAATAATTTAACATGCCCAATTGGTAACATATTAACACAAAAAAGAGACCTTTAAATTACAAGAAGAAGGGAACTAAGAGAGTAAATTACAAGGAATTTGGGTGAGAGCTGAGAATTTATTGGTGCATTGCTTGTTACAAGGTGGTGTCCATTGCTGTAAATTCATTATTTCTCTCTCAGCTTTAATTTTCTTATTTTGTTTTTTTTTTGTCTATCAAATGAGAGAAGTTTTTAATTATGTGGAAGATGAATTTGGAAGGCAAAAACAGAGAGAAGGATTGAAGTTAGGAAGATAGTGAATTAAAACAATGGTTGATTCGGAAATTTAGGCGACTTTGTTGTTCTTTGTTTTTTTTTTTTTGTTTCCCGCATGTTATTAGTTTGAGTATAAAGTATCCTCATTATATCAACTTCAAATTTCGAAATATTATTTTTAAATAAATGCTTATTTTAGAATTTGATCAATTATTTTAACTTGAACTTCAAGTAGAAAATTTGATCTGACAAGTGAAATAATGATTCACTCATAAAATTTCAACCTTTTTTAAAAGTGAAAATCATGTGCAAGCACTCTTGTCTTCCAAACATACTTTTTAATTTTAATTTCAAAAATTCTTTTTTCCCTTTATTTTTTTTGTCATGGCCTTTTATTTTAGTGGATTTACGCAAATGTCCTTTTTAGGCCATTATTTGGATTGTCCCTATTTGTAAAGTTGTGTAAATACAACCCTTGCGTAATTATTCTTTCATATTGTGATATCTCGGATCTAATGTTTGCTCTTATGTTGTTCAACTTTACAAATAAAATATTAAATTGTGGTCTAATGTTTGCAATATTTTACAAAGTTTTTGACTATAGCCTAACATTTTCTCATAGGATTTTCAATTTGCTCAAACGAGATCCAGATGCGATAAAAGAGATTAATATATTGCAAGAGAAATTAATAGAAAAAGGTTTTTGCTAAACAACTGTCTCAGGAAGAGATAACCGGCAAAAAGGAGTGCCTGAAGATAACTGCCTACTAAAAGAAAGGTGAAAAGGTTACCCACCCTATATATGATCCTCCTTTTGTTGGGCTTTAAAGACATGAACTTTAAAGATGAGTGTAGTGTAAATTAGGAAATGGTGAGAAAATAAAATGGAGGGAAATGAAATTCAAATAAATTCATTTTGCAAAGGCACTTTGTGCCACTTTGTCCCTCATTGCTGGGGGGAAGCACTTCTTGTGTGCTTATATATAGAATCACATCTTGTAGCTCTTAAAAAGTTACTCCCTTCGCGCTGTCGTCATTGCTCGGCTTCGGCTTTGTGGATTTGGTCAATTGATTGATAATCTTTTTGGACCAAATTTATTTCTAAAATTCAATTATTTATTTTCCCTTAATAATTTAATTTTTTCGACGAATTTTAATTTAAATAAAATTCGCGGACTGTTTATTCCCAACAGTAATAACTGGTATTACCAAACAGACACAACACTTGATGAATAGGTATTTCTGCACCGGTTCATACCCAATTTTTTGGCTATAAATTCCGAGGATTTGCCTCAGTTTTGGGTCACTGATTCGAACTTTATATCCCCTCTTCACTCTTACATTATGCATGTCTTTCAATAGCAAAACGTAAGTTTTCTGTGTGATTTTTTGAGTTCGCTGAAATTCTGCAATTTGCAATGCCGCTATTGCAAAATAGTTTTCCATCCTATCCTAGGAAAAATTAATCCAAAGAACCTTGACAACTGTGAGGGGATTGGATTTCTTAAGGACACACAAGAAACTTATGGGTTAAAAAAAAATTTTGTTTCATCTAATTTCTGCCTTTAACGTTTTTGGTTTTCAAAAATAGAAACTGATTTTCGTAAATTACTGGAAAGTTATTGGTTTTAATAAATTACTGATTTTAGTAAAGTTCTGATAAATTACTGAAAATACCTTTATCTTACAAAGGTTTACTACGAGCTTTTCTCTCCAACCAAGATGATAGACTATCTTATGAGTTATGATGGGCGATGTGATTACCGATCAAACGGCAGAAAGACGAAATTGAATGTGACACTACTAATATCAGAGCCCGTTTGGATTGGCTTATAAGTTGGTCAAACCAGCTTATAAGTCATTTTTAACTTATTTGGATTTTTGGTAAAATAAAAAAACAGCTTAAATTAACTTAAAAAGTGCTTAAAATAAGCCAAAACCAAGAAGTTGTCCAACCCTAATTTTTTTTTTTTTGGGGCTTAAAAGTTATTTTGGTTTGACCAACAACTTTACCCTTTTATCTCTTATACTTTCTATTAATTCCATTATTACCCTTACTTTTAAAAATCCTTTAAGCACTTTTATCCAAACACGTAATTACTTATTTATAAAATAACTTTTAGCACTTAAAAAGTACTTTAAGCATTTATACTTAAAAGCAATTTTTTTTTTCCAGCTAATTCAAACGGGCTTTCAATCTCCTCTAAAGCAGGATCTGCAGTAAAACTTAGGCAAACTTACTCAAATGACTACCTTATTGTAACTTCCTACCATTTGTAGCTACCCTTTAAATATTACCATTTGTAGCTACATTTTGGCAAAACAGTGTATGTTTTCGCGTGTTTTGTTGCCAACAAATACATGAGAACATGGTAAAAAAAAAAAAAAAAAGATCTTTGATTTTAGCATTTTACGGTGGAGCTATTAAATTAGATATTAATATATTTTTTTGATGTATTTTAGTGATTTCTTTTTTTGCTTTGATGTATTTCAGTGATTTTTTTGTTTTTTGCTATAATCTATTTTCGTGTCTTTTTTTTTTTTTTTTTTTTGTATTTCAGTGATTATTTTTTTTTTGATGTATTTTACTGTTTTTTTTTTATGTATTTCAGTGGCTTTTTTTGATGTATTTCAAATACATTGTGTACATTCCAACTACATATGAAGCCAAATATATTCAAATTTTTGTGTATTTGAATGGATTTCAACAAATACATTCAGATACAAGAGAAAAAAATTCAAATGCATGAAAAATACATTAAAAAACAGTGTGTTTGGCTATTAACAAAATACACTAAAAAATACAAAGACATATACATTCAAACATAGTGTATTTGTGAGATGTAGATTTTTTAATGTATCTGCATTTGGCTTTTAACAAATACACACAGCCAGATCTGAGACACTATCACCAACAAAAACCCTAATCTCTGCACCACCACCAAAATCCTAATCTGAGACACCACCACCACTAAAAACCCAAATTTGAGACACCACCACTACCAAAAAACCCCTAATCTTTCCACCACCAATAAAACCCTAATCTCTCCACCTCCACATCATCTTCTCCGCCGCTATCTCAAAACCAGTGCCATTGCCGCCACCACCAATAATACAAACGGCCAGATTTGTGCCATTGTCTCACCGGATAGAGTGAAAAGAGAGAGAGAGAGGGGTGAGCACAGAGGGAGAGGGAGAAGAGAGAGAGGGGCGGCGGAGAGAGCTAGAGGGTTGAGCACAGAGGGAGAGGGAGAAGAGAGAGAGGCGCGGCCATAGTGTGGTGGTTGAGAGAAGGGAAGAGAGATTTTTTAGGGTTTTGAGAAATAAAAAATCTGAAATGGATAGTGATTGGGAAAAAAGAAAGATATATGTGTTTGGGTATGTATTTTTTATATAGCTACCATTTGTAATTTAGAAAAGTTAATTAGCTACTAAATATAATTAAATAAAAGGATAGTTAATATTAATAATTAGGTCTTAAAAGAAGATATAATGAGTAAAAATTCTTAAAACTTATCCATTCATGAGTGAGCTTTCAAGTGATGTCACTCTATGCTTTTTACCGCAATCACAGGGTGTTGAAGAGCATAGTACAAAAAGCTTAAAGACTTAATACATAGGTAACCCCTTTTAACTTGATAGTAAATTTTATTTAGACATTTGAATTGTGACTTATTCTCGGGGGCGAATTTATGTATAAAAAATGAATCACGTGTACACATAGTCACTCGACTAAACTCGATATATTATGATATAGTTCTTAAAATATATCTAATATTAACTGAAGGAACACATGATCAAACTAGATTGGGTGGAGCATTGGTTAAGCGCTAGATTTCATCCCTTAAGGTCGTGGGATCAAACCCAACTAAATGCACTTCCTTTTTTTAAAATTTTTTTATTTAAAATGATGAACCCATCCTTTTAAAATTCTGGATTCATGCTCTAATTGAGCACTTGAACATATGATAAAGCGTTTCAATTTTCAAATTTTGAAAAAACTTTTGTTCGTGTTCTCAAGAGTCTATTAGGTGGTTAAATTAGTCACATAAAATATGCCATCACTTTTAATTATACGCATTCGCCTTAATAAGTCGTAAAAATCCAGATGTTTTGTAATTGAGATTGATGTGTATAATTAAAGGAGATGACATACGCAATTTAACAACCTAATAGATGCTTGTAACCGCAAGCAAAAGTTTTTTCAAAAATTGAACTGAAAGTGTCTAGTTGAAGCACTTTATCATGAGTTTCAAGTGCTCAATTGAAACAAATTATAATTCAAATGTGTTAATGAAATTTATTGACAAGTTTAAGGGGTTGCCTATGTATTAAGCCAAGCTTAAAACTACCACAACAATTGTAGTAAGGTCATTCTCTTTTTTCTTATTCTTACTTCTGCAACATGCAATGGTGATGAGGGAAAGATACATGAGGTATCACGTCACCTCTATTTATCTCTTTCGATAAAATAAAAATATGTAATTGCGAGCAAAGATTTTTTTATTCTTTTCCAAATCTACTTAATTACCACTCAAGCAAAACACATAAATACTTTTTTTCTTTTTCAAATCTACGTACAACTCAAGCAAAAACACAACAAATAGTAGTTAAAATGGATATGGAATAAAATATTTCAAATTTATTATGTTCTGATCCCATCAACCTTCTCTAGAATCAGAGCACCAAACAGCACAACTAGACATTCTAAGAAGGAAAAATAGTTAATTCTGGTTATTGAGTTACTATTTTATTCTGATTTTTATTCATGTACTGTTCCATTGAAGTACATGTGCCCTTTCATCTAATCACTAATTAATAACTCGTGGGCAAAAAAATTCCAAAACCAAAAATGCTTATTTGGAAAAAAATTATTTTGAAGAGATAAGGTATTTAGATATACTTCAAATCATTTCCTATTAACAGTAGTAGTAATTCTTTTCCTTTTCTACAGAACCAAATATGCACTATGTTTGTCTTGGAAGGAGCAGCTCGCCCGGCCCGGTGAGATTAGATTTCTAGAACGAAGTGAAGTGATAAGAAGAGAAGATTGCTGGTGGAAAATCCCTCGAGAAGATAGCTTTACATAAATCTGTCGAACAGATTATTATCGAAATTGAGGGGACATATGAATGCATATGGGTCCTGAGTGGTGATTACTCGTTGGTGGAGTGAATGGAAAATTTGTCACCGATTCGGTGTGCCAGGCGATGGGATGTTGTATGAGAAAATGACAAAAACAACTCCTTATCTTAAAAATTAAGTTTAAATAATTCATTACCATTAGAAAATTATAGATAAAGGGTCAAAAATGCCCCTTATTGGAGAAAAGGTTAAAAATATCCTTTCGTTATAAATTTGGATCAAAAATACCCCTCCAATCATTAAAGTTTTTAAATATATCCCTATCTTAACAGAAATTTCCAGTATAATTCGATTTTATTTTTAAACCTGCTTCATTTAAATCAGATCCAACTACATAAAAAACACATATGCGATCAACTTATTCCTGAGTCCTACATTTGGAGCCACTAGACACAGGAACAAGTAACCCATATGCATTTTTTATTTTGTTGAGTTTGATTTAAATGAAGCGGGTTTAAAAATGAAATAGGGTTATGTTGGAGATTTTCATTAAGACAGGGGTATATTTGAAAACTTTAATGACATGACAGGAATTTTTTATCTAAATTTGTAATAGAGGATATTTTTAGCCCTTTTTTCAAAGTAGAGAAACATTTTTGACCATTTTTTTTTTTTTTTTTTTTTTTTTTTTTTTTTTTTTTTTTTTTTTCATTTAGGAGGATTTATAGTGTTTACACACCTCCAGTGTGACTCGAACACACTGCCCGGAGGGGGAGTGTGGAAACACTATAAATCCTCCTAAATAGGGAAAAAAAAAATATATATATATATATTTGACCTTTCGAAAGTTTACTCAGACAGGATAACAAATTGTGCTCAAGAATCATGATACCAGACGAAATTGGAGTTTGATGTTGCAGCACTCCGCAGCAGTGGCAGAGTTTAAATATTAAGCTTATAAGTTCGAGATTCTAATTTTTTTAAATTAGGAGTTAACTCAATAATTTCTACATATTCAATCTTAAGACATATTTAAAATTTGAATAAGAATTATTGGGTTCAATCAAATCCGTAACAAACACAGCAGCTCCACCCTTCATCATCAATTATTTGATACTATCAAATAAGTTGTTTATTTGATTAGTTTTACTAGTATAAAAAAGAAGGAAACAAAGAACCTTATAGTTATAAATTGACACAGAAAAACTCAAAATGGTAGGAAATCAAATTTATTTAGATTTAGTATTTATTTAATTCATGTCTAACTAGGAATATAGAAGTATGTTTTTCATATTTTAATCAAAGTAGGTTTCATATTATCATAAATAGATATAAATAGAAATGGTAGTATTGTAGTTATTTTCTGATGAAAAATTAATAGAGAATTATTTGAGTTTGTCAATAAAATAATTTTCTTTGACAAATCTATCCGAAATTCGATGAGACTCACGTGGGCCAACACCTTATTGTTTGTTTTAATTTAATGTACTTTTCGCATTGTGAAAGTTGGAAGGGACATCACTCGCAAATTAAGTGCCGATCATTATGATTTGCCCCTCAATTATGAGTTAGGCCCAAACTGTATTCTTAAGAGTCGTTTGGTGCATGCTATAGGCTAAAATATTCCAGAACTAATTTTTTATATCGTATTTGATAGGGGGTGGAATAAATTTATACCTCTTATCAAACACGATACAAAATAAAGCATAATCCCAAGGGTGAGATATCCCACCTTATCCCACTAAGGTTGAGATTATTTTATCCCATCTGAAAGATGAGATAAATTAATCCTAAAATTATAATACCGAAATAATTTTGACTACTTACCAAACACCACTTTCGTATTCCACCTACCACCATCTTCTCCCGTTTGACCTTGTCCCTCCACACAGCCAACCAAACCCCAATCATTAAATCTTCTTCTTCAAACAGCTTCTTCTCTGCCACATTAAATTAAGATTCTTGATTCCCATAAACATATCAGATTTCACAATTTCATAAATATTTGATTTCAAGACTCAAACTTTCTTGTATATTTATCTTCAATCTGGTTCTTCTCTGGCACTTCCATCAATATTCTTTCATACCCATGAGCATATCAGACTCACAATATCACAATATTTGATTTCAAGACTGAAACTTTCTTGTATAAAACTATAAATATCTTCATCTTGTTGAAACATGGATGCCTTACTCATCTTTGTAGGAACTATAGTGTGAGAAAAAGTTCAGTCCAATTTGGACCCAATTGGCCAGAAGTCCAAGACCTAGAGTTTTCTTCCCAAGATTTGAAGAGAGAAAAAGATAACAGAGAATATGGAACCACCACCACCACCACCACCATCATCATCATCAGGGGTAAAGGCTAGAGTTCTAGATATTCCACTTCATGGAATTGGTTTTGAGTTTGTAGAAATCACACCCCACAAACTCACTGGTCGTCTACCTGTGACAGAAAAGTGTTGCCAGCCATTTAAGGTGCTGCACGGTGGAGTTTCAGCTTTAATAGCTGAGTCTTTGGCAAGTATGGGAGCTCACGTGGCTTCCGGTTTTGCTCGAGTGGCTGGAGTTCATCTCAGTATCCATCATCTTAAGAGTGCTCATCTTGGTGACCTTGTTTTTGCTGAGGCTGTACCAATCAATATTGGAAAAACCATTCATGTTTGGGAAGTTTGTCTTTGGAAGATTGATCCATCTAATGAGGAAAACAAGACTTTGTTAGCATCATCAAGAGTTACTCTTAAGGTCAACATGGCTGTACCTGAAAATGCCAAAGATGCTGCTGAAAATCTCAAGAGATATGCTAAGTTATGATCAAGTTTAATTGAGTTTGTTTTGCAGCATATAGTAAGCAATACTGTAGAGAGTAACAAACAATAAAGCAGAGTCAAGAGTGTATTATGCAAAACATGTTGTAAACCCCTTGCTATTGTCTGGTCGTTATGAATACCCAAAAAGAGTGAAAACTACATTATCTGATGATTTCTTTGATTTGTGGCTCACATTGGATTTACCAGTAATCTGTTTCCTAATTTTTAATTGAACAAATCATACTAATCCAGGCTAAAATAAGTTGAAGGAAGATGAGAAGATAACTTAGGTTCGCCCATCCTGCTGGCTTATATCCTTATCTTGTATGACAACACTACAGAGAAAGCGGTCCCAGGTTTGATCCCTCATCATAAGCACGTTAAAATGCTTTCTCCAAGGTTTCTGGAATAATGGCAAACCTAAATCATTTCTCTGATAAGCAAGCAGGTTAATCCATTAATCAATCAATCAACCTAGTCTCATGCTAGTTGGGACTTGGGTCGCTGATATAATCCGCTATACCCGTCCGGCTTTATTCATTCCATTATTAGATAATTTGTCCATAAGCAACTTAGGTTAACAGATAGCTGGCCAAGCACCTCCCTGATGTCCAAGTCTGATGGAGGCAACTCTAGCATTAACCATGACTATTTTCACGTATGTTACCATTGAGCTTTTCAATACATAATCTTTGGAGGGGAAACCGACCAGAAGGTTTTGCTAATCCTTTTGTGGCCTGAGCAGCTTTGCAAGGAGACATCATAATCCAATCCCATGATGTTCCACAGAGATTGCCACTTGGCATGAGCAAGCTCCAATCTAGTTTTGTCATTTAACAGCTCGTATGATAGACATTAGTCATGCAACATGATTGGAATTGCCCAAAGCCATGTGGAAAAGCAATTTCTTGTTTCTTAGACAAAATTTTAAGTTTTGCCTATATAAGTTTTTGAATCTTTTCTCACTACTTCTATTACCATTACAAGGTTTTCAAGAATCTCAATATTGTCGAATTGATAATGGATTAAATTATTAAGTCATTCAGTTATGTCTACTCTTTCAGGAAGAACATACACTATCATAAGAACAAAAGAGGGATGAGAAATCTGGGAGTTACACAAAATGGAGAGGATATAAAAATGTGTCCAGTTACAATACTTTTTTTTTCTTTTCTGGTTTCAGCTTGACCATAAAAAGAACAGAAAGTAGAAATGCAGTTTGTACTTTTAGAAGCCAAAAAAGAAGAAAAACAGCTTTTGAATTAAGGCTATCCAGAACAGCCATGATTTTTTCCTTTGTTTCACACTGTAGAGTAGAAACACAAAAGGTTAAGGGGAACATATAAAGAAAAAAATATTTCTTCATTAATAGAGGCTACTACACCGCAACACCCCTAGCACTGGCTTTGCCCCATTACACTGAAGCGGCTATCCTACCATCTCGTCCAGCTCATCGGAGCAACCCCTCTTCCCATTGCCCACCTCCTCCACAACACAGCCCTGTCACCATAACTATGGAGGTCTTACCTTACCCCATCAACTTCCTTGTTGCAATCTGGTCAGTGTTCGAAAGTTCTCATTTTATAGCAACACAACCACGAGAAAGGTCATTTTTAGATAAAGTACTTATGAACTTTATTAATAAGATAAAGCATCTAGAAGATGCCATATCTCACAAAAACCATAAGCTCCTTTAGAAAATTAATGGAGCTTTGAAATCCAAACATCCATCCACATTATTGCAAATCTAAGAAAAAACCAAAAAGTAAGTTCAAACATTAGTCCTTCAAAGAGGGAATAGGGGTGAAACCCCCTCTAAAACATCTAAGATTGCTTTCTCTCCACTAGATTCACGGAGTGCAGCTATAGTATGCCATATCTTTCTGAAAGGTTTCCTGACCTGCCACACCAGCTAACATATGCATCTTTGTGAGTGTAGGGCATCACCCAGTGTACACCAGCAATGATCAAAACATAAATACCATATATCTTAGCCACTGTGCAGTGTAGAAAAAAAAAGATGTTTAGACTCCATCTCTGTATTGTACTTTCAACACTTATTGCAAAGAACGATTCCTATTCTTCTATAAGTTCTCCAGAGTCAGGCACGCCTCACACAAAGTTATTCAACTAAACATAGCATAAGACCAGCTTCCACGGCCAATTGTTAATTATATTACTTAGTTGATCAAATTATGATAGCAAGCCTGAATGTGAACAGGCCTCTTTAGTCTTTGGTCACCAATCCGTTTCATTTTGCCAATTCTCAGTTTGCGCAGCAATTTACTAGTACTTTGTAAGGCCATTAGGCTTTCCACCTCCCAGTTTTGTCAATTCTTCTGACACTATCTCCCATTCTAACTGCGTCTGCATTGTGCAACTGCAGTTCGGCAATAAAGGGAAACTGTATCAGGTCAGTCTGCCCTATCCAAAGATCATGCCAGACCATATCGTCTCCCATTTACCAAACAGAACTTGGTTTAAAAACTTCCAAAAAATCCCTGATACCGTGCCCAGGACCCCTATCATATAAGGAGGAAACCACTTTATTACACCAGTAACTCTGAGTACAATATTTAGCATTTAGAATGTTCCTCCTCGAGGCATCTTCGTTATCATTATATCTCCAAAGCCATTCAATAAGTAGACTTTTGTTGTCTAATAGCAAATTCCTTACTCCAAGACCCCCTTCTCTTTAGGTTTTAACCCATATGCCATCTTATCAAGTAGAATTTATGTTGCTCACTGGCCCTTTTCTATAAGAAGTTTCTCCTAATTTTATTTGGCTATTTGAATTAGAACAAAGATATAAGATGAGTGGGGAAACTGCCAAGCACACTGTTAATCAAAGTCACTTTGGCCACCAAAAAAAGGAATTGGTTCTTCCAAATTGCCAATCACTTATCCAAATCTCTTAACTACCAATGATTTGAGTTATGATTGGCTCACAATGGAATACACAGGTGAGTGATGGAAATTAGCCAGCGCTGCAACCTAGTGCCTCTGCAGACTCTGAAAATTGATTACTGCATTAGCTAGGTACCATGTAGTTTTCGTTCAAATTTGTTTAGGCCTGAGATTGCCGCAATCACAAGAAGTGTCATTAGCTTCATTGTGGCTCGCTTAAATTTTAATTATTGTTTGGTTCTTATGATTGATTTTGATTGCCAAGCGGAAATTTTTTTCTGTTTGATTTCGTAAACTAGCTTAATAGCTCCTAAATAAATAAAAGAAAAGAAACAAGCTTTACTACTTTGAAGATCTTCAATACCTTTACAAAAGTTTGTATGTGCTTCTTTGCTTACATTATAATGGTATAACAAGCCTAGCATTACAGCCGTTCTGTATAGATAGCGAAACATTATCATCTTAACAGTTTAAAGATAATAGATCCTAGCGGAGGCAAAACCATTATGTGATCTAGGTCAAATCCCCATTCTATAGAATACCATGTTTCGACAAAAACCTGGCGGCTGAGAGGGAGAAAAACAAGATCAACTACAAGTGTTCATTTGGAGGTTGAACACTTATACACTTTCCGGAGCAAAAATGAAATTAAGTACTTAAAAAGTATGCATGATCTTTCTAACTAAAATGAACAACCCAACAACCTACACAAATAGTGGACAATCAAATTCCACACCAATGACATACACTTACACACATTTGCGGAGCGAGAAATTCATCCAAGGAGATTCAAAGATTAGTAGAGTGTTGCACCTTGGATTTGAACTTGTGACTTGGGGCAATATTTGAACCCGTTTACCACTACAGTAGAATTATAGTACATATATAACCAAAAATAGTTGTATTTACCTTATTGGCACAGAGGATTCAATTGAACCCCCTTGGCTCCCTTTAGCTTCAGCACTGCTTTCACTGAGCTGGTTCAAATTCATCATCCATTAGATTGTGTCATAATCTGTGGATTAATGATAAGAAATTAATATGAACAAGATGAAGAAATGAGGATGAGAGAAAAGAATCTGGTAAAGAATAAGAGAGAAGATTATTGCATTGTATTATTCAATTATAATGAGTGAATCACCTATATATACAAGTAACTTGATCATCTATATCCGTGAACTGACTATACTTAATAACTAACTCAGTAAAGGTAACTAACTGCTGCTAACAGAATAACCAACTTCTGGAATACCAAACTGCCGTGTATAGTCTGTGTATAGTTTGTGTATATTCATTGTCTATTAACACTCCCCCTCAAAATGGATGTGGTGAATAGATACTTATGTTGCACCTTGGTCAGACCTTATGTTGCACCTTAGTCAGACCTTTGGTTAGTATATCAACAGGTTGGTCTTTGGTGTTGATGTACCTTGTAATCACCATGCCTTGTTGAATCATTTCCCTTAAAACAAAAATGGCAGTCTATCTCTATATGCTTTGTCCTTTCATGATAAACTGGATTAGCTGCAATTTGTAGCGCTGCCTTGCTATCATTGAATATCATCACTGGTTAAGTGATTTTCAATCCTATTTCCTTTAGCATTTCAAGCAACAAGTTAATTCAGCTATTGTAGTAGCTAAACTCCTGTACTTAGCTTCAGCTGAGCTTCTTGACATTGTAGTCTATTTTTTTTTACTTCCATGATATATACTAGTGAGTCACCAACTTTGATTAGAAACATTGTAACAGATTTCCTGATCAAAGGGCATGCAGCCCAGTCTACATCATAATAGGTTGCAACCTCATTCTTGTGTATGCTGGATAGAAGTAATCCTTGACCTGGATCCTTTTTTATATACCTGACAATCCTTACTGCTACATCCATGTGTGTTTTCTTTGGCTGTTGTAAGAATTGACTCAAAGTTTGAACACCAAATGCTATCTCTGGTCTGGTTACTGTCAAGCACAGTAGTTTCCCAATCAACCTTTGATATGCTTCTTGACCAACCAATGGATCTTCAATAGTTTAGACATCAAACTTGTCTTCAAACAAATCATCATGCTGCTTAGTTGTAAGTTTAGTGTTGGCATCAACTGGTGTCACTGCAGGCTTAGCAGCAGGCATACCTGTTTTAGTTCTAAGGCATATTTTCTTTGATGCATAGTTATAACTTAAGCTAATCTAGAAAATTCTATGCCCAAGAAATACTTGAATTCTCCCAGATCCTTCATTTTGAAAGTTTTCTGCAAGGCTGCTTTGGTTTCTTGTATCAGTTCCAAGCTAGTACCTGTGATTAATATGTCATCTACATAGACTAAGACTATAACTGTTTCTTGATCTGATCTTCTAATGAACAAAGAATGATTATATTAAGACTGTTTGAACTTGAAACTGGTTAATGTCACGACCCGACTAAGGGGCCATGACGGGTACCCGGAGCTTACTACCGAGCACCGCTCGTTATGCTAATCATCATACCCAACCTGAACATATAAAAATCTCCAAGGCAGTACGTGAATATACATAAGCCCTCAAGGCTGCAAAAATGATATACAAAAATATACGCTACTATATCCATGAGACAATTGCTACCCACGCATCCGTATCTACGAGCCTCTACTAGAGTACTGAGACATAAAGACGGGACAGGACCCCGTCTTATCCATATATGTAAACAAAAGAATACATTAATAACTGGCACCTCCGGAATAGTGGGGTGCTCTTGTGTAGCTGCTAATAGACTCCTATGAAACTGGGCCACCTCCCTTCCTACCTGTGGACATGAACACAGCGTTCAAAAAGAAAGGACGTCAGTACGAACATTGTACTGAGTATGTAAGGCATGAACAATAATAACATATCGAAGAGATAAGGCAACATCAAGTAAGGAAACAACTTGTAGCTGAATGTCACTTAAGACGGAATAATGCATGCTAACTTACATCATAGACAACATCATATCAAGTATGTATATATATAAGCTGCCCGACCATATAAGTACGGTGTGATCATCATTAGCCCGCGTCCGGGGTAACCATCTTATGTTGCCCACTAGTGGTGTCTGCCCATGCCATCTAGACATGGTGTATATGCCCCCCGCCTTAGCAGTGTCTGCCCGACCATATAGGCACGGTGTAATCTCATTATCATATACTTATCATAAAGCATGCATAAGAACTCAAAGACAAACTATAACTCCATCGGGGTGACGTAAGGTCAAGAACCCCCAATTCCATTATGGAGTAGCCATGATCATCATGCCTCACCTTGAAGGAACTAGCATTATAAGGTGAGTCTAGCAACAATGAATAACATCAAAGAATCGCATAAGGATCATTAGCTTCGTAAAAATGTCATATCATGAGCTTTGGAATATCTAGACTTAGACTCATCATCATCATTATCATATTCGTAACATATCTCTTATCTTTATCTCATGAGAAGCTCTTATAAACATAGACTCATAGTTTTCGGAATGTAAGAAGGTCATGAAAAGATAAAGGTCATGAAAAGATAAAGGAAGTCATGTCATAGGAATTATGCCTTAGAAAAAGAAGAGACTAGCCTCGCATACCTTTACGCCTTTCTAACTTGCCGACTAAAAGCTTCCTTCCAAGTTCGTAATTCTACATTCAAGGGAATTCATACTAAGATTAGATAATCAGGAACATACTTGAAGCTAAGCTAAAGCTAATGAAAATTGGGCAGCATCTCCTTTGTTTCTACAACTTTCTCCATATAATATAACAACTCCCAAACATCATTAACAACATTCATAATATCATAATCAATAACTTCGACAAGTTCGACATTATCCAATTCTCAAAATTCTCTCTCAAAGTCATTCATAACCATAGCCATAATATAACACCACATTCATCCTCATATAATGCTTCTCCAATATTCTTAATACCATTTATAACAAGATTATACTCATAGCGTGTCAAGAATCATGATTCATGCCAAGCTACTACTCAAGAATACTACTATTCTCATATTTGTAACTCATTTTCTAATTTCTTCCATAATCCAAGTCTTTCAACCACTCAATACTCTTAATAGCATGAAATGAACATAAAACTCACCTTTGATTACGTAGGAATGGTCTTTGGATGAAAATAATTCACTTGGAGAAAACCCTTACTTCATTTTCAAGGAGATTTCTAGCTTCCAACAACCCTAGTTAGCATTCTTGCACTTGATTCCACTACTTTTTGGTGTTTGATCTTGATTTTCCCTTGGATATGTGTTGGTATGGTGTGGAGAGAGTTCTAGAGGTTTTGAGAGTGTTGGAGAGAAAATGGGAAATGAAAGAAATGAATTTGGGGCCTCCTTATATAAAATTAAAAATGCCTGCGGGTATTATACGGACACACACAGTACGGTCAGTATAACTTACACGGTCCGTATATGTGATCGTATAATACTTCCGTTGGAGGACCCTTCTGCTCTGACGGGTTATCTGATCCCATACGAACCGTATAAATTATACGAGCCGTATAAGTTGATAACTCCCGATTTCTCGAAGTTGCTCTCGTCGTTTCGTTTGATCTCCAATCCTTATGGAACCTTCTTAACACTTCATTAACAATATATTTATATATATATATATAAGGAGTGTTATAACTTTTCCTCAAGATATTACTAAATCCACATTAGCTCGGTACTTTGCAAGCCCTTTTCAAGACACGGCTTATGCTTGACTTTCTTCAACGAACTTTCTTCTCTTGCCTCAAATGTCTTTGGAATCTTAATTAGAACTGTTAAGTACTACTTCTTACTTGTAGAAACATCATATACTTCTTACCCTACGTCAGTCTATCTACCATACGACGACATGAAATTTTTCGAGGTGTAACAGTTAATGCCTTTAATAGTTTGGCATTCCATTGCCTAGGTGCTTGCTTAAGTCCATACAAGGATTTTACCAATCTACACAATGTCTTATTCTCCCCCTGAGTGGTAAATTCTTGTGGCAATTCCATGTAGATCTCATTAGTCAAATCTCCTTGTAAGAATGTATTGTACACATCCATTTGATGGATGTGCCATTTTTGCGAGGCTGCTAGTTATAAGCACTCCTCACAGTGACTATTTTAAACACTGGTGAGAAAGTTTCTGGATAATTTATCCCTTACTTTTGGCTATACCCCTTGGCAATCAATTTTGCTTTATATCTTTTAATTTCTCCATTTGAGTTGTATTTGATCGTGTACATCCACTTGAAACCTATAGTTGTCTTTTCAGGTGGTAATGAAACCAGTTGCTAAGTTTTATTACTTTCTAATGCTTGTATTTCCTCTTTCATGGCTTGAATCCACTTAGGGTCCTTTGTAGCTTCAGACTATGTCATTGGTTCTGTGGTATTGGATACAACAACAACATATGCCTTGTACTTCTCTGATATGTTCTCATAGCTGATGTATTTGTCCATTGAATATGGCACTTCTTGATGAATATTAAATGATATAAAGTCTTTCATCCAAATAGGTGGTTTGGTTCCTCTTGATGATTTTCTAGTAGGAACTTATCTTGATTGAGAATTCTGAGTTTGTTGATTGTTTTGAACTGATTCAACTATCTGATTCTATTCTGGTTCTGCTGTATTTGGTGCTGGTGGTGTGTGCACATCATTCTGAATGATTGTTGGTTGAACATGTTGTGGTATTTGTGCATTCTTACTACTTTTAGTGACTTCAAGCTGTCCTTGTCTTATAGTACTGATCTGCCATTCATCTGCATTGTCTGAGTTTGGTCCATTATGTGAGAATACTAGTGTTGAACTGGTCTCTTGTTTTTGAAATGGGAATATATCTTCATTGAAAATGACATCCTTATTCACAAAGAACATTTTGTTAGACAAGTCATATATACATAGCCCTTTTGCACTTCTGAGTACCCCATATATACAACAGCTTTGGACCTGGACATCCGTTTATCATACTTATTATTGTCCTTAGCAAAGCATAGACACCCTAACACCTTTAAATGAGTTAGTGCTGGTTTCTTTTGTAGAGTTTTTGATAAGGTGAATAGCCATTTAGAACTTGTGTAGGTAGTCTATTGATTGAGTATACTGCAGCTAAGACACCATGTCCCCAAAAAATGATAGGTATGTTTGCTTGTAGTCTTATAGCCCTTGTTACTTGCAGTATGTGTCTATATTTCCTTTAAGCTACTCCATTTTGTTGTGGTGCGTATGCACAAGTTGTTTGATGAATAATTCCTAGTTGTTTAAACAAATTTCTGCATAAAGAGTTGATAAATTCAGTGCAATTATCAGTTCTAATTACTTTAACTGATCTATTGAACTGATTTCTAGTGTATATACAGAAATGTTGTAATGAAAGATATACTTCAAACTTTTGCTTAAGTAATAAAATCCAAGTAAACCTAGAACGATCATTAACTATAGTAAGAAAGTATTTATTGCCATCAAAAGTAGGAATCCTATAAGGTCCCCAAAGATCCACATAAATCAAATCAAAACAGTTTACACTGTTGATGCTCCTAGTCACAAATGGTAATCTACTTTGCTTAGCACAGGGGCATATAAAACACTTAGTGACTTGTTCTTTAATACTTTGTATGCTAGTAGGAAGAATTCTATTAAGCACTGAGACAGAAGAGTGTCCAAGTCTCTTATGCCAAAGTGAAACATTTAGTAAGATAGGTTGATCAGGTGCTTGAACTGCAACACAGATATACTTTCCATCTTTTGTGATTTAATTAAGCAACAAGTATAGACCATTGATTTTTTTACTAATATCCTTCACTCTTCTAGTGAAGAGATCCTGAAAAAGACAAAAGTCAGGTAAAAAAGAAACAAAACACTATAATTCTCTAGTTAGTTTAGATACAGATATAAGGTTATACTTGAATTGAGGCACATAAAACACATTTGATATGGTGCTTCTAGTAGATATAGTACTAGATCCTATATGAGTAACCACTGATACATCTCCTGTGGCAAGATGTACTTTTTTTGGATTAGTGGTTTGAACTATAGTTTCTTTATTTAGCAAATTTATAGCTGAAGCCACATGGTTAGTGGCACTAGTGCACACTATCCATTTAGGGCTATTTGGCACCAGTAATGCCACGTGTGTATCAAGCTGTGGTTTTAATGTAAATCATTATTGTTTTCACCTGTACCATCCATACCAACTGTATTTGCAGCATGTATAGCAGTAGTATATGATTGTTCTGGTTCAGCAAACTCAGAATCTGCTCATATTGCTCTTTTGTGAACGGATGGTTGTTCTTCACTTGATTTAACTGAGCTTGAGCAAAGCTGTCATCTCCACCAGTGTTGCTTGATGAGCCACTTAATCCACCTATCATTGTGTTGTTTGCAATGTTATACACATTAGTATTCTGACCATATTGAAATTCTCCTAAACTCACGGATTGTATCTCAACTCATCACTAGAAACGTGATGAGCAACACCATGTTCTTATCTTTCAAACCTTATCTTTTTAAACCTACCATCTTGAGGGTAGCCTACCACTATGTAACAGGTTTCTTTGGTGTGTCCTTTGATCTTGCAAATTTCACAAAACAAATTGTAGTTTCTTTTAAACTTTGAGTGTCCTCCTTGGTAATTCTGGTTTGAATTAGAAGTTCCTCCTTGATAACCATGATTTCCATGAGCTTTTGTGTACATTGCTCCTTCAAACCCTCATGTTCCTGCCACTAGATGATTTCCCAAAATACCAGCAGTAGCAGCAATACTTTTTTGACTCTCATCACTCATTATCATGGAGTAAGCTTGATTGATAGTTGGTAGAGGATTAGTCATCAAGATTTGACTTCTTGCCTGACTATAGGTGTCATTCAAACCCATTAAGAATTAGAATAGTTTCAGTTTTTAAAGATACATTTTTGAACTCTTTAGATTGTGGACAGTTACAAGTAGGAGCATGCACAATAGCCTCAAACTCCACTTATGGTTCTTTCAATCTTGAAAAATAGGCTGTGACAGATGCATTTCCTTGAGTTATGGTGGCAATTTCTTTGTGAAGATTAAATGTACGAGAACCATCAACTTTACTGAACCTTTTTTGCAGTTCTAACTAGACAACTTCAGCAACAGTAGCATACATCAAACCACCAAGAAGATTTTTTGACACAAAGTTCATAATCCAAGACAAGACTATTGCATTGACTCTGTCCCAATGTTCATAATCCAAGACAATACTATTGCGTTGACTCTTTCCCAATATTCATAATCCAAGACAAGACTATTGCATTGACTCTTTCCCAATGTTCCCACATACTTTCTGGGTATTTTTCTTTACTACTAGTTCCATCTACCATCCCTAACTTGTTTTCACCCCTTAAGGCAATCTTTATTGAACTAAGCCAGAGGAAATAGTTTTCGACTGTTAGTTGGAAGGTGATAATCTGTATACCACTCACATATGATGAATGATTAAAGAGAGGATGCAAGTAGTTGATCCCAAAGATTCATTTGAGTCGTAGATCCAGTTTCATTACTGGTATCTTGTGATGAATTCAAACCATTCTGCACTGCTGCATTTGCCTGTGTATTAGTGGTTCCCATTCTTGTTACAGAAAAGTGATTTCAAGATTTTCAAACTTAGCGGAAGCAATTTTCTTTTCTTATCAATGAGTGATCAATATACAACTACATAAATTTTGAATCGAGTCTCAAGCTCTGATACCATGTCATAATCTGTGGATTAATGATTAGAGATTATTATGAACAAGATGAAGAAATGAGGATGAGAGAAAAGAGTCTGGTAAAGAAGAAGAGAGAAGATTATTGCATCATATTACTCAATGTGTTTATCATTACAATGAGTGAATCACCTATATATACAAGTAATTTGATCCTCTACATCCGTGAACTGACTATACTTAATAACTAACTTTGTGAAGGTAACTAACTTCTAACAGAATAACTAAACTGCTAACAGAATAACTAACTTCTGGAATACCAAACTGCCATGTATATTTTGTGTATATTAATATAATGCCATATTTCAACTAAATCTTTGAGCTGAATGAAAAAAGAAAAGAGAGATAAGATCAAATTATATGTGATCATTTGGAAGTTGGACACATAACTGTGGGAGCAAAGATGAAAACTAATTACTTATATGCATGGTCTTTCTAACTAAAAAAGGAAATACCCCAGAACCTCAAGAAAAAAAAAAGGGGGGGATTTTCTTGTATGATCTCCATCTTTATGCTCAACTGATAAATAGAGCTAATCTAAAGTATTGACACCAAAAAATATTTGTGGCATTGTAAGATACAACAACAACATGATCAGTGAAATAAATTTAGATGAATATGTATCGTTGTTTAATGTGCTAAGCGCTCCAAATTACAGGGGGGAAAGAGGCAATTTGATGTTCAACATTTGTCTCGCCTAAGCTAAACGAACCCAGCAAAATTCCAAATCAAATGAAATAAATTTACACTACAATTTTCTATAATGTGGGTCAAATTTCCTATACCATATAATACCATGCTTCAACTAAATTTGGCAAATGAATAGGAAAAAAAGAAAGAAGAAGAACAATAAAATCATGACTCGGAAAAAGTTTTTTTTTTTTTTCAAGAATTTAGAACGCACCTAGATTTGGGATTTGGGAAGTTAACTGGAGCTTAGTAGTTAGTACTATATTAATGGTATCTCAATTCTCAGGCTGGCCTTTTCTTTCCCTCCAGCTAAAGTTCAAATTTTCTGCTCCTGTAAATGCGTGGAGACACGCTTGGAGCACCGCTATGTAAAGAATAGCCGAAATTATAAATTATTTAATTAATATTTAATCGCTTCAAAATCAACTTCAAACTTGCAGGATTGAAATTGCAGAATCCGGGCTGAAATTTGATGCGTGCTAATTTATGGGTCTAAAGTTAAGCTTGTCAAAGTGTAACTTCATACTCTGAATTTGATTTTTGAACTCCGATTTGAATGAATCCAACTACTACGTAACTTTAGACTTGAACGTAAAAAGTCAGCATAACCTAGGAAGTTAAAAGCCATTGAAAAGTTGGCAACAATTTCATAGAAAACATTCATAGCATTCTTAGAAGTGTTTAAAGTAGTTCTTTTATAAACAAGGGTCAATTTTATTACTTTAGAGAACTCATGTGGTAAATGTTATTTACAAAGTATAAACTTATACTCCTAAGTAGACTGACTTATACATCGAAAGAAGCACCAAAATCCTTATGTACTATTAATGTTTGATTTTGCTACTCTATTACAATTTACCAAAAATGAGGAGGAGGAAGAGGAGCAGCGCAGGTCTAAAGTTTGTTAACATCAATTATAAATTAAATAATTCAAAAAAAATTTAATATAACTAAATAAATAATTAACTTTTTTTTAATACAACTTCAGTTGACTGACAACGTTTCTGCATTGGCAGCCACTTCACAATCTCCAAGCTCATGGCTTCATGATGTCATCCACGACAACTCCATTTCCCTTCCAAAAAAACTCCCTTCGTCACTGGTTTTTCCTTTTCTCCCCTGGCATATTTGGATTACCAGAAACAAATTCTTGTTTGAAGCCAAGAAACATCAACCAAATCTCTCTTCAGTAGAGAACTTGGTACTAGAATACCAATACCTAGGTTTGCAACAACAGACCACATTTGCTACTACTCCTTTGTCTATTAAATGGGAACCTCCACCACAAGGAACTTTTAAACTCAACACTGATGGTTCACTAAATCCCTCCATAGGTAAAGTTGGCATTGGAAGTGTCATTCGAAACTCTCTTTGAAAATGGATAATGGGATATTGGTCATGATACAAACCCCTTAAATTTGGAATTCCTTGCCCTTCTTAGAGGCTTGCAAATTGCCTTACATCATGGCTTCTACAATTTAGAAATTAATCTTGATTCTCAAGTGGTCATTACAATGCTAAACTCTCACCCACATCTTCAATCACCTCTTGTTAATGATTGCAGGTACCTCCTTCTCCAGCTCCATGATCCTCCAGTGCGTCGTATATACAGGGAGCAGAATTTTGCAGCTGATAAGCTTGCACATTTTGGTGCAGACTTGACGGGAAGCCGGATAACTTTTTTTGACCAGTCTCCCCCTTTTGTTCATCAAGTTCTCTCGGATGACTATGCTGGGAACATGCACCTTCGACATGTGAAAAATCAAAGACCAATTGGAGAGCACTCTACAACGATTTTTTGTTCTACCTCAACGGTCTCCACAGCTTCAATAGCACAGTCATCAACCTTTGTTAACAATCCTTTAGGAAATCAATGGGACTCTATATCTCTAATGGTATCTAGTGTAGGATTTCCTTGTACTAGTATTACTACTGATGTAGATGCCTTTGGGCATCAGCTCCCTGTGTACTCTTAATTATATTAATCTAAAGCTGTCTTCAAAACCAAAAAAAAAAAAAAAAAAACTAAATATTACATGTAAAATTGGCTAATTGTTGCAAATACTACGTGGCCCAAGGCCTGAAGCAGACTTCAACATGGGCGTATTTCACCACATTTTGGTTGACAGCAGAATCATAGCTTTAACATTGTAAAATTCAAGTATTTGTAGTTGGAAGTTTAAAAAAAAAAAAAAAAAAAAAAAATATTGAACACAACTTCACTTTCTCCGTTAAGTTAGTTTTTTTTTTTTTTTTCTAGTGAAAACATTATTTAACTCCTTAAATTAATTTTTCAATTTAAAATTTATTATTCAAGTAAGAATTTAAAGTTAGAATAATCAAATAAAATTGCAAAACTAATATTGCCTAACTCAGTTTGCAACAAAATAAATCGACCACTCAGTTTTGTTTCTACCAATAATTGTGGTTTCTTGTTTCACCAAATTCATCAATAAAACAAGCAAGGAAATTGGCTTATCGAGGAGGACAAAACAACTTTCATATCATATATTTGGAATATATAGCCAATCAGAGACCCAAACAGGCACGTTCTATTGCTTTCCCTCTTCACTTGTCTTTTCCTCATTTAGTGGTCACACATTTCTTCTCTCTATAGTCTATTCATTGGGCATGCTTTAGCTAGTTTCGTGTTCGATTTTGTTTCCTCAATGTGACAATTTGTCCACTAACATAAAATTCTAATCCATCTTCAAACGAATACTAATCAAGTTTATTTCTTGGACGTTATAGAAATAAATGTTTTAGAAGGCACTAATATTGGTACGGCAGTTTCAATTTTGTTTTCTTGATGATTCAAGTTTGAAACACAAGAGGGGGGGGGGGGGTGAATTGAGATTAAGTTAGTCTACTGTCTGGATGGTTAGTCGACTTCCCTGCAAAGACTCAAACATTGGTTAGCGGACAGATTACAGTAAACAAAGAGAGAACAGAAAGTAATGAGACACAGAGATTCTATATTGGTTCGGATCACTCGTGTGGTGCCTAATCCAGTCCCCTTGCGTTACAAGGGTTTCCTTAGAGCCTTGATTGTAACTTGATTACAATAGTGGTTCCTTTTGAACCGTAGTTCCTGTTTTGGACAGTTCTCCAATTATCCTCTAGTGACAACCTCTACCTGTATAGCTATCTATTCTCTCTTTTCTTTTTCTAACACTCACAGACTCTTACAAGCTATAGTGCTTTGTGATGTCTCTCTTTCACGTCCGGAGATTTTGGCAATGAATCAATCTTTCCTAGGATTGATTCTGATTTGGCTAGCTCTAAGGTAACCCAAGGGAATTTATCCTCAATCAGGGATTTGAGTGATTTCCTGATTGATCTTCAGATATTCTTCGCAAGTCTTCTTTCCTTATGTGATTTGCCTTGAAATCTTGCTGGTCTTCTTTTCTTTGTGTCTGAGATATGAATATGCTCTGCTGGTCTTCTTTCCTTTGTGACAATGATGTGATTTGCCGTGAAATCTTGCTGATCTTCTTTCCTTTGTGACCGAGATAAATCTTCCTTTGTTAACCTTCAGATCTTGTATAGTATTGTCCTGCTGATTTTACTTCTTTCCATATACGTCTTCTTGATTGGCTAGATTAGATCTTGACCCACGTATACTTCTTCTCTGATTGATGTCTTGGAATATATTTTCCTTTTCTGTGATCTTGATTTGTATGGCTGAGTTAGTCCTTCACAGCTTTCGTTTTCCTTTTTGGTTCCTGCATAATACAATGTCATCATTAAAACAGTTACTTGCTTTTAACCTACAAGGTTAACAAAGTTCTTTATAAGCATGGAGCACCTATACCAATAGTGACCAAATTTGTTCTGTTATCTAATTAAGCTTGCCTTCAAATTAATTATTATAATTTTTTTTTTACCTTATTTAATTCAAGTTTAAAATAAGTATTTTAATATTTTGTTATCTTCTTTTTCAAATTCTATTTGTACACATAGATTATTTAAAGGTAAAGTCGCGGAGCTTAAATCCTGACTGTGCAATTCGAAGCTAACTAATTATTATCATAATAAGTGAAATGCCCTGATTTGTTGTTGTCTTTTAAGACGCTGCTAATAAAAATGAACGACAAAGAAGTCTTGTGAAAATTTTGAACCTGTTATAAAGCTATATAATTGGAAATAAACAAGAGAAGCAAACCAATAACTTTGTAGAAAGGAGGGAGAGATTGTATTTCACTTCTTGTTGATGTCTTTTTTCAAATGAGAATTTAACCATCTATTTATAGAGATGGTAAATCTCTTGATGAAGTCATCAATGACAACACCAAGAGTTAAAATCAAACTTGTGTTGCTTCATTTTCTTCATTTCCTACATGCCACTAAATGCACATGTACCTATTCTTATTTAGGACATGAGGAAAACCTAGGCTATATGGATATTCATATATATATATATATACTAGTTATGTGAGGCCCGTGCTAAGCCCGTGCCCAAACTCAAGATATAAAAGTAGATATTTTAACTAAAGAAATATAATATGTGTTAGTACAAGTGTACAACAACAACAACAATAACAACCACCATATACCCATTGTAGTCCCACAAGTGGGTAGTTATATGAAAGCAAAATTTTCATTCCACTCCTTTAATATTTTAACTTCCATTTTGATGAAATTATTTAATTCAAATCAAATTTGGAACTTAATTTGACATTATAACTTATGTATCCTAATTTTCTCAAGTTATTTAGTTCTAAATAAATAATCTATACATAGTTAATGAACTTTTAAGACAAATACATAATTTAACTTGTAAATAGATGGAGGCATTCCTCTCTAATCGTGATTAGGGGTTCGAACGTGGATATGGAAAAAAAAATCTTTGGAGGAAGCGCTCCCCCCGAATAGGCGCGATGCGGTGCGAATTATCGGATTAATTGGGCTCAAATGCGGATATCGAGCACCAATCGAAAATCAAAGAACGTGAAAAATGAAGTAGAGGTTCGATAGCTTTTGAAAAGTAGACTTTAAAAAACAAAAACAAAAAAATTGACTTAAATAAATAAGATTAGGACCTAAAAGTAATTAATTAAAAAGTTTTAAAAAAATTTGAAAATTATTGTGAGGACCACAAAAGTCCCTGGTTCGATAGCTTTTGAAAAGTAGACTTTAAAAACAAAAAACAAAAAAATTGACTTAAATAAATAAGATTAAGACATAAAAGTAATTAATTAAAAGTTTTTAAAAAATTGGGAAATTATTGTGAGGACTACAAAAGTCCTCACATTCCCTCTTATATAATATAGTAATATATATATATATATATATATATATATATATATATATATATATATATATATATATATATATATATATATATATATATGTACACTCCCCTTGGATGTCCATTGATAGATAATATGTCTCGTTAAAACCTTACTAGAAAAAACCCGAAAGGGGAAAAAATCTAGTGAAGGAAAAAGTGTACACATTTCTAAAAATATACATTTTGGTTGCCTCATTAAAAACCTTACAAGACAAACCCAGTGGGACAAAACCTTATATGGAAAAGAGTACAACGTGTATTGACTCCTCCTGATGAGAACTGCAGTCCAAATACTTGAGCCTTCGCATTCCGATCTTGTGCACTATTTTCTCGAAAGTTGCGGTTGGTAGAGACTTAGTGAATAAATCAGCTATATTATCACTTGAACGAATCTATTGCACGCTAATATCACCATTCTTTTGGAGCTCGTGTGTGAAGAACAACTTTGGTGAAATGTGTTCTGTCCTATCTCTTTTTATGAATCCTCCATTCAATTGAGCAATGCATGCTGCATTATCTTCATATAAGATTGTGGGTATTTTGATCACATTTCAAACCACACTTTTCTCGAATGAGATGTATTATTGACCTCAGCCACACAACGTCACGGCTCGCTTCATGAATAGCTATTATATCAACATGATTTGATGAGGTAGCCACAATAGACTGCTTTGTAGATCGCCAAGATATGGCAGCACCCCCACAAATAAATACATAGCCTGTTTGAGATCTAGCTTTGTGTGGGTCAGATAAATACCCTGCATCGGCATAACCAATAAGATCGGGATCGGACTACAATTGCTAGAATAAAATAAGCCCAAATCGATAGTCCCTTTTAGATATCACAATATGTGTTTAATTCCGTTCCAGTGTCTCCTTGTAGGAGCACAACTATATCATGCTAACACATTAACTGAAAATGCTATGGCAGGCCTTGTGGTATTGGCAAGATACATTAGTGCACCAATTGCACTAAGATATGGTACTTCGGGACCAATAATTTCCTCATTCTTTTCTTGAGGTCAGAACGGATCTTTATTCATATTAAGTGATCGAACAACCATCGAAGTACTTAATGGATGTGCTTCATCCATATAAAACCGTTTCAACACTTTCTCTGTATAGGCTGATTGATGGACAAAAATGTCATTTGTCAAATGTTCAATTTGCAAACCAAGACATAATTTTGTCTTTCCAAGATCTTTCATCTCAAATTCTTTCTTGAAATAATCAATTGCCTTTTGAAGCTCTATTGCAGTTCTAATAAGGTTTATGTCATCAACATAAATAGCAAATACAATGAATCCCGATGTTGTTTTCTTTATAAAAACACATGGGCAAATGGCATCATTTATATAACCTTCCTTCGAAATACTTACTAAGGCGATTATACCACATGCGTCCTGATTGCTTCAAACCATATAATGATCTTTGCAATCTGATTGAGTATATTTCCCGAGACTTTGAACTACATGCTTCAGGCATCTTAAATCCTTCAGGGATTTTCATATATATCTCACTATCAAGTGACCCATAAAGATAGGTTGTAACCACATCCATCAAATGCATCTTAACTCTCTCATGGACAGCGAAACTAATGAGATAACGTAATGTTATCGCATCCATAACCGATGAGTATGTTTCTTCATAATCGACACCAGGTCTTTGTGAAAATCCTTGTGCAACAAGGCGTGCCTTGTATCTTTGTATTTCATTTTTCTCATTTCTTTACGCACAAAGACCCATTTATAACCAACAGGTTTAATACCCTTAGGTGTTTGGACTACAGGTCCAAAAACTTCACATTTGACAAGTGAATTCAACTCTGATTTAATTGCTTCTTGCCACTTTGGCCAATCGCATATTTGTCGACATTCTCCAACAGATTGAGGTTTAAGATCCTTACTATCTTGCATAATTCTTGTTGCAACATTATATGCAAAGACATAATCCACTACTATTTCTAATCGATTCAAATTGTTTTCATCATCAATTTGATTTACTGATAGTTCCTCATTTTCTTGGGTCTCAGGCTCATTGATCTCTTCAAGGATCATAGGATTGCTCAAATCTTGAATTCCTTTATGAGATTCTTTCATAGTGTCGTCTTGTCCGTTTGTTTTTCGTTTTCTAGGATTTCGATCCTTAGAACCCAATGGTCTACCACGCTTCAGGCGTGCTTTGGACTCATTAGCTACGACACTAGTAGATGGTCCTACAGGGACATCAATCCGAACCGGGACATTCTCTGCAGGCATATGTGATTTGGTAATTCTTTTCAAATTTGTAAATGCGTCTGGCATTTGATTTGCTATTTTCTGTAGGTGAATAATCTTTTGAACCTCTTGCTCACAAATAGAAGTACGTGGATCAAGATGAGATAATGATGGATTATCCCACAAAATTTCTCTTCTGATTTCACTATTTTCTCCCCCTAATTTTGGGAAAAATGTTTCATCAAATCGACAATCTGCAAATCGAGCAGTGAACAAATCTCCCGTCAATGGTTCAAGGTAGCGCATAATGGAAGTTGATTCAAACCCAACATATATTCCTAACCTTCTTTGGGGTCCCATCTTAGTAGGATGTGGTGGTGCTACAGGCACATATACAGCAAGAACAAAAAATTCTTAAATGGGATATATTAGATTCTTAACCCAAAACTAATTGCAACGGTGAGAATTTATGATAGTTTGTCGGTCTGAGATGAACAAGTGTTGCTGCATGCAAAATTGCATGACCCCAAATAAAAGCGGGCAACCTTGTTTTCATCATTAATGATCTTGCTATCAATTGCAGACGTTTAATTAATGATTCTGCAAGACCATTTTGAGTTTGAACATAAACTACAGGATGTTCAATTTTTATCCCAATTGATAAACAATAATCATTAAATGCTTGGGATGAAAACTCAGCAGCATTGTCAATGCGAATAGACTTGATCTGATTATCAGGAAACTGTGCCCGTAATCGAATTATTTGTGCCAACAATTTTGCAAATGCCAGGTTGCGAGATGACAGTAGGCACACATGAGACCATCTAGAAGAAGCATCTATTAGGACCATAAAATATCTAAACGACCCACTAGGTGGGTGAATAGGTCCACAAATATCCCCATGTATGCGTTCCAAAAATGCAGGGGACTCAATCCCAACTTTTGTTGGTGATGGCCTAATAATTAACTTGCCTTGATAACAAGCAGTGCAAGAAAATTCATCATTTGAAAGAATCTTCAGGTTCTTTAATGGATGCCCATTTGAATTTTCTATAATTTGCCTCATCATTATAGATCCGGGATGTCCCAGTCGATCATGCCAAAGTATGAAAGTATTGGAATTAGTAAAATTCTGGTTTACACTAGAATATGCCTCAATTGCACTAATTTTTGTCCAATATAAGCCAGAAGATAAAGCGGGAAACTTTTCTATAACATATTTCTGGCCCGAGACATTCTTAGTGATACCAAGATATTCAAGATTCATCTCATCCATTGTCTAATATGATATCCATTTTTGCGGATATCTTTAAAACTTAATAGGTTCCTTCGAGACTTAGGAGAGAACATGGTGTCGTTTATAATGAGTTTTGTTCCTTTAGGCAAAATTATGGTGGCTCTTTCGGAGCCTTCAATCAAATTAGTACTACCAGAAATTGTATTAACATTTGCCTTACCTATAAGTAAATGAGAAAAATATTTCTTGTCTTTAAATATCGTGTGTGTAGTTGCAGAATCAATCAAACAAATATCTTCATAATTGGATTTTAATCCAAACTTGCTTTGAGAGTTATCCATATCTTCAAATGAAATGACATACATAAGGTAAAATAATTATACATTAAATATTAGGATTGTTAGAATGTACAAAGTGAAGATTAAGGAATGCAACAAACCAATGTTTACATTCTGCTGAGGACCAATATGTGATATTAAATGCACTGTGAAAAATAGTACAATTTACATACACACGTGAAAAAACACCCATTAGGATACAACACAAGAGTATTAGTCTAATTAAACTACCATTTAATTTTCTTTAAACATCTTATGTATTTCAAATACTACTAATTGTGCGAAATTTGGAAGCAAGAAAAATAATAGTAACAGATGTTTCTTATTAAAAACAAAACTAACTTCTCAACATACATGTGACCAGGGGTTTAGACATAATAGAAGATCCTTTTCACAAAATATTAAGAAACAGGATACCAACGCAATATTATCTAATCAAAACAGAATGCTTAAATTTTATTAATAACCAACTATAGCAATATGACTAGATCTAGACTAATTAAAACTAATTGAGTAAATAAAAGATCATGCAACAACTATTGTTACATAATCTTTTATTTACTAACTACAACGACTAGCAAAAATTAAAAACAAACAACTCAATCATCTCTAATAACAGATCCATCACCAATTAAGTGGTCTATCTTTCTTTCAGGGTGCTCAACGAAATCGGCTACATCCAAGTGTGTGATGTCAACATGATTTTCAGAGATAAATTTTGCGTCGGGATTTTTCTCTTTCCTTTTCGTTGATGCTTGATAAAGCTCAACCAAGTGCTTTGGCGTCCGACATGTACGTGACTAGTGTCCACTTCCACCACAACGATAGCATTTATTTTCTGAGCCACGTGCTTCTGGCACTTCATGCCTCTCATCCTTCTTTTTCCCTTTTTGGTAGTAATTTTTCTTTGAAGAATGATTAATGCCAAGGAAATAATTTCTTCCTTGACCATTATCACGACTACAACCACGACCGCTATCACGACCACGACCACGACCACTATCACGATCACGACCATGACCACGACCAGGGCCACGACCTTTTCCACGTCTAGAGTAGTGGGCATATACCTTTTTCACTTCAGGGAATGGTGCAGCGCCAGTAGGTCGATTCTCGTGATTTTTCATCAGCAAATCATTATTTTGTTCAGCCACAAGAAGATGAGCAATCAAATCACAATACTTTGTGAAACCTTTCTCTCGATATTGCTGCTGCAGGAGCACATTCGAGGCATGAAAAGTGGAGAACGTCTTTTCCAGCTTATCAGAATCACTAATCGTTTCTCCACATAGTGTCAATATAGAAGTAATTCTGAACATCTTAGAGTTAAACTTCATAACTTATTTGAAATCTTGTAGCCTTAGATTGATCCATTCGTTTAGATTGATCCATTCGTGTCGTGCTTTTGGGAGAAAGACCATCTTCAGGTGGTCATACCTTTCTTTCAAGTTTTTCCATAAAATGAGTGGATCCTTAATAGTAAGATATTCAATCTTCAGGTCCTCATCAAGGTGATGACGCACGAATATCATAGCCTTGGCATTTTCTTGGTTGGATGCTTTATTTTTTTCTTCAATGGTGTCTCCATTCTCCAAGACCCATAGCGGCCAGATGGATTTCAGCATCCAAAGACCCATGATAGATAATTCTTGCCCGAAATATCAAGGACAATGAACTCAAGGTTTGTAAGGTTAGCCATAAAATAGAGAGAATAAAAATAATACCTTAGCTTTCAAAAAATTTCTTGAGAAGGCAGAGTCTCGTGCTAATAACGTGTTATAAAATTATATAATTGGAAATAAACAAGAGAAGCAAACTAATAACTTTGTAGAAAGGAGGGAGAGATTGTATTTCACTTCTTTTTGATGGTAAATCTCTTGATGAAGTCATCAATGACAACACCAAGAGTTAAAATCAAACTTGTGTTGCTTCATTTTCTTCATTTACTAAATGTACATGTACCTATTCTTATTCAGGACATGAGGAAAACCTAGGCTATATGGACATTCATATATATATTTTACAACAGAACCTACTTTAATTCTTTAAAGCCCATTAGGAGTCGTATTGGGAAAAGTTAATCGTAGTGAATTTGGTTCATAAATATGAATTATGAACTTTCGCATATGAGTTAATAATTAGTGAACCTTTAATGTGTTACGATTTGTCGTCAAACCTCTCTATAATTGTCATTCATTATAACAACATTTCAGTATATCGGCCTGATTTTCTCCGGAATCGATTTTTTATGTTATATTTTAGTTCTCTATAACAACATTCTACCTATAACAGCAGTGACATTCATTATAGCGGTACACTCTTTGTAAAATTACCTCTCTATAACGGCCATACTCAAATATTATATCATAATATTTTATAAGAAATATATTATGTATACAAAATATTGAAATATTTATGGTAATCATCATTGTTATCATGCACATAGTAAATTTCAAGTACGAATATCTAAAAGAAAAAAATTATAGCCCAAATCCCATCTCATAAATTAAACCAATCAAGCAAAGGATGCTGCCACTTATATATATGAAGTTTGAAGCAACACTTCCAATCATTGAAACTTACAGTGATGAAGAGATTATTGCACGAGTCATTAGAGTGAAAGAACAAGAGATACAGATGCAGAAGGGGACAATGAAAGTGCTGATAAAGAGCCTCAACCTACTGATACTTGGGGTGAGATAGAAGAGTCAATGGTTAAGCTCTTAGACAAAAGCCGACGCTATATGTATATTTTTGTTTTTGCTTTCAGAAAAATCTCAATTTGGCTATTTGGATATATTTTAGTACTATTATTGCTTGATAAAAAAGAAACTCTTAGACAACCTTCAATGGAAAGCTATTGAATTCCCCTATTGAATTCCCTTTCGTTGAAAGTTTGGACAAAAATCTAAGTCAGTTCAAGTATTATATTATAACAAAGAGATCAAAAATTACGACACAACCTACAATTGTAGAATTCTTACATCAAACTTTAAATATTAAAATTTAATTAATTTCAAATGCATGAGTTCCTTAGATTATAATCTTTTATCGGTTTGGTATGACTAGTTATGAATTTATGAGTAATTTATTAGTCTTTTTAATTTTTAATTAATGAAATATGAAATCAATTAAGATTTTAAAATTAACAAGCATTTCTTTTCATTTATAACATAAAAGATATAGAAAAATAGTTTTTGCGTATTTTTGTTTATATAGCTAAATGAGATCTGAACATGAAATGCCAGTATACATACATAACAACACCTCAATATAGCATATATGAAATTCTTGGAGAAACGCTGCCATCATAGAGAGGTTTGACTGTACTGATTTAATGAATAATAAAAAAGTCAAAAAATTGTAAAAAATTTGAACCTACTTTAATTCTTTAATTTCCGCTCAAAGTCATATCGGAAAATGTTAATCACAGTGAGTCGCTGCATAAAATGTTCATAACGGACTTTCAAATGCGGATTGATTAGTGAACTTTAAAAATATTATGATTTGTTGTCGTCGTCTTTTATGATGCTGATGAAATGAATAATAAGAAATTCAAAATAATTATAAAAAAATTGAACCTACTTTAATTCCTTAAAGCCCATTCCGGGTCGTATTGAAAAAGGAAATGTTAATATATAGTGCTGAGTTGGTACTTAAAATATTTATAATGGACTTTTATATGTAAATTAATTTACCGAGCTTTTAAAAAGATATGATTAGTTGTGGTCGTCTTTTAAAATGCTAGTAAAAATGAATAACAAAAAAATCGAAATAATTATGAAAATTTTAAAACTAAAAGTCCACTCAGAGTTGTACAGGAAATGTCAATCATAGTGAGTTGGTGCATAATGGACTTTCATATGTGAATTAATTAGCGAGCCTTTAAAATGCCATGATTTGTTGCAGTCGTCTTTTAAAATGTTTGTCAAAAGGGAAAATGACATGAGGTATCTATTTAAGACTCTTTATTATAAAATATATAAAATAAAAAATTTTATTACGAAACATGACGGATTCTTATATTTTTTTCTTTTTCTTTTAATGTTTTTTTAAAAATAATTTTTTTAAAAAAATAATTTTGTAATTTAAAAAAAAAAAAAAATTCTTACAATTTTTTTTAAAATATTTTTTATTTTTAAAAAAATAATTTTTTTTAAATTATTAATTTCTTTTGCTCGAGGCTTAAAAAACTAACTCAGTTTTTTGTGTATGAAAGTTGTATGAAAAATGTATGAAATTTATATATGTGAGCGAAATTTTTAATATAGTTTTCATACACAAAATTGTGTGCGAAGTTTTAAGCCTTGAATATTGTATGAAAGTTATATACAGTGTTGTTGTAGTTGTATTAATTTTCTAGAAACCTAACATGAACTTTATACACGAAAAATGTAAGCGAAATTCTAAGTCTTGAGAGAGATATACACATTTCATACATAAAATTTTGAGCTAATGTTTAAGCAGTGAATGAGAGATACACATTTCATATATTTTTCATACAAAAAATTTGAGCGAACTTTTTAAGCCTTGAGCAAGATATACATATTTCATACACAAAATTTTGAGCGATTATTTTAAGTCTTGAATGCTGTATGAAAGTTGTATGCAATGTTGTTGTAGCTGTATTAATTTTATAGAAACCTACCATGAACTTTATACACGAAAATGTGAGCGAAATTCTAAGCCTTGAGCGAGATACATATTTCGTACCATTTTTAATACATAAAATTTTGAGCGAATTTTTAAGCCTTGAACGAGATACACATTTCATACACTAATTTTTTAGCGAACTTTTTAAGTCTTGATCGCGACATACACATTTCATACACAAAATTTTGAGCGAATCTTTTTAAGCCTTTAAGCTGAAAAAAAAAAAGTAAATTTAAAAAAAAAATTAATTAAAAATATTTTTCCTTTTTAAAAAAAAAATTGTATGAAAGATGAAAATTTGTTATGTTCTGTAAATAAAAAAAATTTCGTCATATTCCGTAAATACTTTTCTTATTATGTATTTATTTCATTCACCCTTGTCAAAAATGAATAATAAAAAGTAATTTTTACTTGGCATAACTTACTATGTTACATATTTATGGAACATAACTATACTTTTTAATAATTAAGTTTAGTAGCTATAATATTATATTTTTACAACTTATAGTGTCCACTTTTTTAACCACTCCCCACATCCCTATTTTTTAGCTACACACGTCTCTCTCTTCCATTTTCCTAAATTTACTTTTCTAACTCCCAATCTCCCCTAATTTCGTGCTTTTCAAATCAGTTACTGATTTGGTTCACTTCCTTTTTTTACTCTGTATTAACTACTCATTAATTTCAACCTTTAGAGTCCCAATTCAACTCTATTACCTAAAATATGTAAGATCTTCTTTTATTTTTTGCCTAAAACATAGAAGACTCAAACAGCTCATCCCATCATCATCATCACCATTCCGTGGCGATGTTGTGCCAAAGGATGTGAATGCTGTTGTGGCTACCATCAAGACTAAGCGCACCATCCAATTTGTTGACTGGTGCCCTACTGGATTCAAGTGTGGTATCAACTATCAGCCACCAACTGTGTTCTGGAGGTGATCTTGCCAAGGTGCAAAGGGCGTATGTATGATTTATTTGTTGGGTTGTATTTTCCTTTTGGTGTTCTCGTTGCGCATTTTAGATACATCCACTTGCTATTTTGTATTTCAATGGTGTCTTCGTGTTGAAATATGACTTGTTGCTATGAAAGTTTAAACTGCTTGTTTGTGTGGAAAAAAAAATGCCATTCTCTTTCAACACTCAATTTCTCCATACTAAAGAGTGATCGTGCTGACATGGATATTGAAGTAGATGAAAGCAGTACTGGTGATAATAATAATACTAATATGCTGACGAGGCAACTATTCCCAGAATCACAAGGGACCAGGAGTAATATTCATCAAAGTCAATGGTTGAACTTGTTTGTGCCGAAACCTTCTGTTGATGAAGAAGATGATGGATAGGTATTTTTTCTTATTAATGACCCTATTTTTCACTTCATGAGATATGTATTTTACTTGCATTTTAAGTATATAATTATCGTATTTTCTGATGAACTTCAGTTAATTTTTTATTTTTTCAATTCAACAGATCTATATTTTGCATGCATTTTAAGTATATTTTTGTCGTATTTTTTATTATTTCAATTATTTTTTATGTTTTTAATTGTGTGTTATATATTTTTTTTTTTACCTAATTTGTTACTTGCATTTTAAGTATTTTTTTATCGTATTTTCTGATGAACTTCAGTTAATTTTTCGTTTTTTCAATTTAACAGATCTATATTTTGCGTACATTTTAAGTATATTTTTGTCGTATTTTTTATTATTTCAATTAGTTTGTGTTTTTAATTGTCTATTATATATTTTTTCTACCTAATTTGTTACTTGTAAATTTATGCGATTTTGAATTTGTGTTTACTTTTTATCAAAGTATATTTTGTAGTACATATTCAGTGTATTTGAAGTGTATTTTTACAGCACAGTCACACACTGTTTGTAGTGACAACCACAGTGCATTTGACATTGATGTATTTGCATTATATTTATAGTATATTTTAAGTATATCTTGAATGTGTTGTTATTTATTGTGGTTAATTTGTTATGTTGTTATTTTTTCATGTTTTGTTAATGTAAAGTTTCAGTATATCTTGACGCATTCCAACTGAAATTGATGCAAAGTTTCTCCGTATGAGATACGACGCAAATCGACAAGGCAACCCTGAATGCATTTATTGATAACGAGCGGCCACCAATACCCTGTCAAGGCTACCGTTGATTATGATGCAGTGATTTTAGTAGATGTTTAGGAGTAGATTTGTAGACAGAACAGTTTATGTTTTAAGTTATTTTTTTTTCTCCAACTTTTTTTTGATGTATAACATCACTGTTGCGTCATTATTTTTATGAAGATTTTAGAAGAAGTTTTATGTATTTTGGTAATGATCCCGCTTGTTGTATAGTCTAATCATAGATTTGAATTCTGTTTTTATTACATTTATATTTTTCTTGTATAGTTACTACTAAAAAATTACAAAGTGCATTTCAATATCAAGTTTGTATTTCCTACATGTTTTCACTATATTTTATTGATGAACCAGGAAGAGTTCTATGCATTTTCTCTATATATTCATGGTACACTTGAATCCATTATTGAACCATAAAATCCATTTTTTCGTACAATATACTTCAAAAATTAAAGAACAATTTTAATACTCCTAAAATACACACAAAATACAAGTGAAATATATTGTAAATATATTCATTACGATTCAAATCTTACGGATAAATTAGAATACACTAAAAAATACAATCATAATACAGATAAAATACGATGAATCAAAAGCCACCCTTAGGGATTAAAGTTTTTTTATGGAGTCAAGTTTTCCCATCTTATTAAAGTTACTAAATAATATTCAATATCAGCTTATTGCACTCAATAACTAATATTTTTTGTAACGAACATTTTGATTTTTAATAATGTAATTTCATTGAATATTTTTAATAACGAACCCAAAACCGATGGTGATAGCATCAGGAGACAATCTCAACTTGTCACTATGCAATTCAGTTGATGAACAAATCAAGCTTTGCGTGATTTATGGAACATTATTAAAAATATGAAGAGAGTTTTTGAATTCAAATTTTATGTGAATGATTAGATGTTGAATGAGATATGTGATTAGATATGGAAGAGAATGAGATCTGCGTGATTTATGGGACATTAAAAACGCAGTTACGGTTAGTTTGCAAAAGATTTTTTTCCTTAAATAGAGGCATTATTTGCTCAACAGTTCTGTGTATTTAGTCTGTATTTTGGCTATATTTATGCGATGCGTCCATGACTTAAATATAGGAAAAACCAGCTACGAATTGTAAATAATGAACTTGTAGTTATAGCTTGTTAGAAGCAGCTAAAAGGTAGCTATTTGAGAAAATTTTACTAATAAAAAAGTACTGAACCTACTTTACAGCCCACTGAGAGTCGTATTAAGAAATGTTAATCATAGTGATTTGGTGCATAAAATGGGCATACTTATTATGCTTTCATATATGAATTAATTAGTGGACCTTTCAAATACGATAATTTATTGACGTTGTCTTTAAAATACTAAAAGCGAAAAATTAAAAAGTATTGAACCTACTTTAAAATACTATAATTTGTTGACGTCGCTTTTTAAAATGCTGGTCAAAATGAATAATAATAAAATATCTGGACCTACTTTAAAACCTACACAAAGTCATATTAAAAAATGTTAAACATAATGAATCGGTGCATAAAATGTATATAATGGACTTTCATATGTGAATTAATTTGTGAACCTTTAAAGAATCTAAGAAGGATTAAGAGACCACGTGTAACATCTAATGCATTAAATAAAGGGATGTTCGCATGGACACACTTGTAGGAATCTCTCGTTAACCGTCGCATTGATCTCTTTTTTTTTATTGAATTCTCTAGTAAATCCAAACAACAATTGAATAGAAAGAAGCATGAAAGCGAACTAGTAATACTTAAATATTATTATAAACTTTTATATTTTTTTTAAAAACTAATACATTATACATTGTTTAACTTATATATTTTACTAACGATCTTTAAAATATTTGTCACTTACAAATCAAACATCAGAAAATAATTTTCCAAAATGTTCTTATAAAATATTATTTAAGATTGACATTAACATTAAGTAGCAGTTTAGGTAATTGTAAATTATAAAAATTCTAAGTGTTAAAGATCATTGGTAATATTTAAGTGTTGCTTGACATTTGAGATAAAATGCTCAAAAGAGAGGGAAGTTATCTTTTTTCATTTAACGAAAAGACTTTACGTACGAAGTACTTTTTTGATAATCAAATAACAAGCAAAATTTATTTTTGAAAAAAGTATTTTTCGCCGCACCAAACAAAATGTCCAAGGACTTTTTTACCTTTCTATAGGCACTATCACGAGATTCATCCAATGCAATTAAAAGGCTGACTATCAAGTATCAATCCCTTTTTCCTCTTTGTTCATTTTTTGAATTTTCAAAATCAGGGTTCATAATTTATTTATCTAGTGATCTTTTTAATCTAAATTATTTGTTGACAGGATTCACCGTGTTAAAAATTATTAATAAGGAGGACCTTTGTAAAAATAAAGTTATATTTTATTTTATATTCCATCGTTTCAACTAACATATATGCCAAAACATCTTTAAAGTAAATTAGAAGTGCATTGATCATTTCGTGTTAAATATCGCTATTGATACCCTTTACCCTCGCACGATCTCATCTTAAGAGAGTGGGAAACACTCGCTCACGTGGCCTCTTTTTCTCTGTCTAGATTTTGCCCGAAAAATTACACTGTTTGTATACTGGTGAAGCACAGCTTTACACGCAGCGTCTAGCTAACAAAACACGTGGTGGTTAGAGTAGGATGCGTCGAGTCATTTCAGCGGGCTAAAGAAGAGAACTATTGTTTTACCCGAGGCAAATTCACTGTAGTGAATTTACTCCGAACAGATAGCTCGATAAGCTCATTAAATATGGATATCACGTCTTGCAGCCGTTACTCAATCGGACCAGATTCGGTGTAGACGTTACAATTGTCATTCAAGGAGGCATTTAAGACTCTTTATTAGTCATTATTGAGAATGATTAAGGGCTGATGATTGATTCATACACTATAAATTGGGACAAGTTACTTGTAATTGGGGATCAGTGAACACAAAGCAATACTATTATATTAACTTCAAATCGCATTACTTAAAAAGTTCTTTTTATCCTTTAGCAGTTCAATTCCCTTCATTTTCCCTTAATATTTAAAGCTTAAATATCAGTCAGAGGCATTCCTTGTTATGGAATTTAGTCCGAAAGCTCACAGAGGCCCAGGCATGTTCTTTAGTTTTAACTTTATCTTTTCTATATTCCATATTAGTTATTGCATACTTATATACTAACTTTGGCAAATCAAATCACATATCCTTTAAACCGCATACAAATTCGATTGTACCCTTTTCAGGGGTAAGCACTGTTAAAACAAATAATCATTACATCTAAATAAGATAATAATAAGAATTATACATTTGGAACTTCATTATTTTGCTAAACTTTTTATTTCATTTAAAATAATGAGCTCTAACCAATTTTTTTGAATAGATTTGGCACAAAAAAGTATAGCAGTTGAGATGGATAGTCACTGCATCTAAAGAAAAAATAAAAAAGAAGTACACAGTTGCAACTTTATTATTTTGTTTGAATATTTTTTTTATTTAACTAAAAATAATGGAACTCTAAGTCTTTTGATTTTGGCATGCAAAAAAAAATAAACAACTGAAATAAATAGTCACTGCATTTAAATAAGAAATACACAATTGATACTTCATTATTTTGGATAAAACTAATTTTATTTGGCTGAAATCACATAGATCAAGACTTTTTTTTTTTTTTTAATTTTTTTTTTTTAACAAATTGGCCTGAAAGAAAAGAAAAATACAGCTGAGATTAATAGTTGAAACAAGCTAGTAGACATTGCATTTATTTTTGTTTTAAAATGTAAATTGAGGTAAAATTTGCATTATTCATTAAGTTGAAGTAAAATCAAATACGCAATCAAAATAAATTAATCACTGTATGTGATTTGAAAAAAGTCTACTTGAGAATTGAATTTTTAATGTTTTTCATCCCCAATCACCTAAAAAAGGATGTAGCCTTTGTCACATCAACTTTTATCAATGCCAAGTTCAGGAGGGTAATTAAGAATTTAGGATTATAGATAATTTAAGTGTGCAATTAAAGACTCGTGTCAAATTTAAGAGTTTTTTTTAGGTATTCTACCATAAATAAAAATGAGTGGTTGAGTCAAAAGAACCTCTCCAAAATTGTATCGGATGCGACTTTTTGAAATAATTCATGATATATTTTTGTCTTATTAATGCAAGAGGTCAAAGATGCTTTTCACTAATCATACTTTCCAAATGTGAAATAATTAATTAATGAATCTTCAATGAATCTTCCAGAAAAGGAGGAAAAATGCAATTTTAGGGAAAGAATAAAAGAGAAATATTCCAAAAAGTTCACATGGACCCCTTTGCAGGGGAATCTCTTAGTAACTTTCATTATCAATCACTTGTTTGTTGGAATTCTCGAATCACTCCAAATAACAACTTGAAGAGAAAAGAAGAAAAGGGAGAGAACTTACTCACATTTATTATTTACATCAAATAAAAAGTACAATATATGTATTTTCATATACTTTTTTTATTGCTTAATTATATTTAAATTTGTATGGTATATATGTTCATAATTAACTAAGGCCCCGTTTGGACATGATTTGAAACCTGATTTCAAATCATGTTTGGATGTACAATTTAAATATTTGAAGTTATATTTTCTCTTATAAACATAAAAATCACAAATTGTGAAAACTATCAAAACATTCTCAATTCTTATACAATCTTACCAAATGAGCAAATCTTAGTTTATAACAAAATTAATACACTACTAGAAGGCTTTTTTTTTTAAAATGCAACATCAATTAATCAAACTTTACTTCAATAAAATCGAAAATTTAACATGAATAGTAATGTAACTACTATTTAATATAATCTTCCCACATAAATTAAAGATTGATAGACATAAATAAAGGTTGGTGGAAGTTAATGAGATTGGTAAATGATTGATGGGGGTAATTGTTAAAAATATTTACCAACTTATGAGTTTTTTTTTATAAAATATTAACTTATGGGTTAAATTTTGTATTTAAAAAAATCAAAATCATGGTTTTAAAGCCAAACCACAACTAAATTTTGATGGCCAAACGGTGGTTTGAAATCATGGTTTCAAAATTGATGGCCAAACGCCAACTAATAGTAGCTTGGTGTAATTATTAAGTACTATTAGTAAAGCATATAATACTAGCTAGTTCTTTTGCTTTTCTAGGCACAATCACGAGATTCATTTGACCATCAGTCCTTCTGTCCTCTTTCATTTCCTTACTTTTTGAATTTTAGAAATGAATGGCTATATTTCATCTTTTGATCTTTTCAAGATAATAATTAATTAATTTGACAAGATTGATGTGTCAAAATCATGGATATCCTTATATTTAATACTATACTATATAAATACCAAAGTAATTTTATATTTTATTTCTACTTGGAACACCACTTAGCAACACTCAACGGCACAGAAAAGCATAATAATACTCGGTATGAGAACCTAATTATAATACTCCCTCCGGATTAAAAAAAAAAAAAAAATCTACTTAGTCATTTACACACCCCTTAAGAAAATACTGACTCCTAAATAAAAATAAATAATTTGACTAAACTACCCCTAATTAAATAGGTATTGAAATTTGATCATGTAACACTTAATAGGGGCAAATATGAAAAAACAATGTTAATTCTTTCTTGAATTGCTAAATAGACTCTTTTTTTTATCCGGAGGGAGTAGTAAATTGAAGTAAAAGATACATCTCATTCAACCATGATCGTGTTTTTATTGATTTTCCACTCAGTATTCAAGATTAGCTTAATGAATTCTTTGACTGGTTCCAAAAATATTTCAAATATGTGCAAAAGTGGATACAGTGGGCGTATTCTTTTTTAAAACGAAAACAAATTTCTCATGTTAATATCTTATCCCCTCCACAAATCAAATAATATTATAGTGTTGGATGCAGTGGGCATATTCTTTTTTGAAAATATTTCAAGACACTTCTCATTAATAATACTCTCTCCATTTCAATTTATGTGAACCCATTTGACTAGGCACGGAATTTAAGAAAATAGAGAAGACTTTTAAATTTGTGGTGTTAGATGAGTCACATATATTTTGTGTGGCTATAAATCATTGCATAAAGGTAAATTATTTCCAAATATAGAAAGAGATCGTTCTTTTTTGTACGGACTAATAAGGAAATAGTTTCACATAAATTGAAACAGAGGGAGTAATATGTAAATTTTCGTATAATATTATGCATCAACTATATATTCTTATACGACTAACCAGACACTGAATAAATTGTATCAGGATTATTTTTTAATCCCTCTTACTAAATATATAAGTATTATTATATGCAGATTATGCTGAGATTATTTTTCCAATGCTTCCATTCGTAGGGCTCTTCTGCACTATGATACCAGCCCTATGTATATATACCAAATTGGCCCTACAATATTTTATTGGTAGGCGATGCAAGTGAGAGTGACACAGCTGGTACATCATGGGCAGTTGGGCAGTAATAATACTAAACAGATTCCTGATTCTTGGTCGAGGGCTCCTCTGAGCCGCCCATTGTTTAATTCATTTCTTTTGCAATTTTGTTGGTTTGTGGTTATTGTTTTCTACTTTCCATATAAGGTGGAAATGTGTGCATGCTATAGGTTGGTCATCTTTTCCACGTCACCAACTGCAAAAAATTTACAACCTCAAAAAATGAAAAAGAAAACAAAGTTTGGGCAGCATAAGGGGACAGCCGTTACCATTTATATAACGGAAAAGACTCAAATATGCCATTGAATTATCGGAAATGACTCATTTATGCCAATAGTCAATAGTTTAACTCATTTATGCCATCGAACTATCGGAAATGACTCATTTATGCCACTTATCAATAGTTTGGCTCATTTACCATTTATATAATCGAAAAGGCTCATTTATGCCATCAAACTATCGGAAATGACTCATTTATGCCACTTATCAATAGTTTGGCTCATTTATGCCATCGCCGTTTCCAAAATGCTCAACATGTCATTTTTTATTAATGCCAATTTTATAATACCAGATATGACACGTGACCTCCAATTAAATGGTTGTGGGGGATCGGGTGTATAGGTCGATTTTTTTTATTAATTTAGGATTTAAAATTGAGTTGATTTAATTAAATGATGTAGACTTTTAATTAGAGGCCACGTGTTATATATGGTATTATAAAACCGGCATTAATGCAAATGGCATTGACAGGTCATTTTGGTGCCGGTGATGCATGAATGAGCCTTTTCCGTTTATATAATGTGCAGAAGAAGAGTTGATAGAGAAGTGAGAAGAAGGCTGAGAGAGAAAAAAGGAGGGTTAGCAGAGAAACATGGAATCTGGAAAGAGGGGCTTTTTGGCTCTGTTACCACTCCTCCTTTCTTTCCTGTTTTACTTTGATTTCTCACAAAAGGTTTGATCTTTATGCTCATTTTCTTGATATACCATTCTGGTAATGCCTGTTTTTCTGTCAAAAGAATTCCTTTTTGTGGGATTTGGTGGTGGGGTTGGGGGGTGGTGAGGATATTAAAAGAAAATCTATTGGTTACCCAACCTTCAGAAATGAGGAAAAGATTCAATCTTGCTTGACACCCGTAAAGATACACAGTGAAATCTAGACTGTGTTACAATGAGATATGTAGTTGTCAATTGTGTATATGTTGTGCATTCGTGTGATTTTGCCTTTGGATAGTCTATTTGTGGACAGAATTTTTTTTCCAATAAAGGGGCTCTTTTTAAAGTGGCTTTTAGTTTTCATTTGAAGATAAGCTAAACAGATTTGATGATAAACTCTTCAATCAACATCTTCATTGTTATTTTTAAAACAAATTTCAGAAAGCCTCTTCTGGAAGTACTCATTGAAAAAAGCTTCCATATGATGTTCTTGCATGTGAAATGCTTAGGTACTGTAGATCTGGATATCCATTTTTGCATGTTGGTTAGGTGATGGAAGGATTGATGGAAAGATATTTGCCATAAGAACATTGGAAGGGATTCTATGTTGGATTTACTACTAAACACAGAACAATCAAAAGAGAAAGCATTGAATGGGTAAAGTTTCTGAATAAATTAAGAAGTTGGTCAAATTTGAGCATGCCTGCATGTAGTATGTAAGAGCCTTTGAGGCAAGCTTATGTCTTTTGGTCCTTTCCTAATGATTCTTCATTGCAGCTGTCTAGTTCTGATTTCCTTGTGTTTCCTTTTTAGAGAAAATTTCTTGAAAAGTAGCCATCTACTTGTGCTTTTTCCAGTTTATATGCTTCATATTATGTTGTCTTCAGGTACTACTTTTTTGTTCTATAACTTCTGAATGATCCTCAAGAAAGTTTATGGTTTTATACCTCAGCTTCCCTCAAGTGACTGCAGCCTTCTGCCGCATAATCACTATTGGATAGCCAGTAAACGTATTGTGACTCCAAATGGGACAATTTCTGGTGCAGGTTTGTTGAACTAAATTTTAAGTTTCCTTGATTTCCATCTCAATTATTTTTTTCTGCGTATAAGGTGATGGCTGCTACCAGCAGATTATGAACATGAAAGTTATGATGTATCTGAGACACTATACCTGGTGACAAATTGTTTCTCCTGATGTGACATAAACAGTTGAGGTAAAGCAAGGAAGAATTATATCTATTGTTGCTGAAGAGAATTGGCATGTAAATTCTTGGTTTACCACAGTTGTCAATTATGGGGAGGCTGTTGTCATGCCTGGATTTATTGATGTGTAAGATAAAATTCTATCCTCATGTTAGTTATGTCTATCTTTGTTAATTTTTTAATTTATAAAATCACTTGCCATGTAGAGCTTAAAGCCGATTTAGAAAATGTAGCAAAAAATGTTAACAGCTATGCATTTAATAGCAGAACATGAGAAATGCTGTGCGGAAAGAAAATTCAGACCTTTAATGAGAAACTTGAGATACTATTCATAGGAAACAGGGTATCCTAGCTCTTCACTTCTGGAAATTTCATACTGATAAAGGTGTCAAATCTGAATAAGAGTTAATTTTGATCCTCTCTTTCCCTTGGCAGTTATCACTCGGTTTAAGTGATATAGCGCTTGTCTCTTACATCCAAGCATAAGATTTCATTCACTGAAAAGTAAGAGGGGAAGTTTTATCATTTTGGAGGCATTATAATGTCTTTGGATTGTCAACATCATGGGTTTTGAATTTTGATAAAGTGTAGCGCCTCTCTCCTAATATGAATTGAAATGGTTAATGCAGAGTTCTCTATTTATATATAAAGATTTAATTCCCCTGTCAGAGTAGATATTTCTTTAACTGATGGAGCCTTGAAAGGTTTGATGATCCTTAAAGCTTTTCAGCTGAGCATAAGATGAATGTTGTAGGCAGAAATTGGAAGGGCTAATTGTCATCATCTGACTACCTGTAATTCCACAAAGCTGCCTCTTGCAAAGAATATGCTGAGTGCTCAAGCATGCTGTTGGTCAAAATGACATCCTTGATAAGTTGAAGTAGGTTAAAAAATTTGCAACTATTAGATGATCACCCTTCTGGTTTTATAATTCAAAGATGTTGCTTTGGGTCAGCAACCAATCTATAGTACACCCAATTGCACTTGCACTAGTACCTGAAAACTTAAGGCCAAAGTACCTGCTCAGGCTGTTTGAAATATTTTCTATGTCATCATGACTACTTCCTAGTTCCAACATTTATATCCATAAAATAAAGCAGATTCTTCCAAGATATATGCTTTTTCTTAATGAAACTTCATCTCCCAAGTATCTGACGATTGAGACTCCAATTAGATCCCACCTGGTAGGTTAAAGGTTTGAGTTGTGTGGAGGATAAGTCTAATTGTATAAATACTATTAATCCTCCCAGGGAGGGTGGGGGTGAAAAACAAAATAGAATCTTAAGCAGAGTAGTGATGGGAGTCTAGAATCATATACTTGAGCTTGGGTTGGTCCCGACTTGATTCTGAAGAATTGAGCTTAGTTGGTGCTTCCTTGCCAGTATCAAAACAATATGATAAGGTTTAACTCATAAAGCCTTGTCTGTAATTATCAATTTGTCCATTGTAGGCATGCCCATCTTGATGATCCTGGAAGAACAGAATGGGAAGGGTTTCCGTCAGGAACAAAAGCAGCTGCTGCAGGTATGTGGATTCAAATTTCAAGCTCGTCATATGTAACTTTAAACTATTTGAGATTGATAGCTCTGAATGTGGATAACTATGACATCAAAATGAGTTTTCTTTTTTAAATTCCATTTTTTTTGAAATTTGAAGTTATAGACTACCTTATTTTGCTGGATTCAATGTTCAATGACGTGTTCATATGTGTGGGATTATCTAGAACCTGATGATCATGTTTCACATTTCTGTGTTTTTCCCAGGTGGGGTAACCACATTAGTTGACATGCCTCTTAATAGTGCTCCGTCAACAGTTTCTGAGGAAGCTTTAAAACTTAAGGTAAGCATGGCATATAGATTTTTGATATATTTTGCAGAAAAGTTGACAGGGTAAATATTTCTAGTTTATCAAAGGAACTATTGTTTCTCGTATGATTATTAGCGCCTGTGTTTTCCATTTTGTTGAGGTCAGCTGGTCATTTATTATGCCGCATCTATAAGGGTTCTATGTCTATGGTATTCAAACTAATGAACATATAAAATGCTAACAGAAGCTCTTAGATTCATGTGGTGTAGTCATATTGGACGACGTATAATCAGAGTTCCTGTTCTTTTGGCAGGTCCAGGCTGCAGAAGGGAGGGTTTACGTGGATGTTGGTAATGATTGTGAAGCTATATTCTTGGTAGATTGATGTTGTCGTAAGACGTTACTTACTTCTTGTATTAACAGGTTTCTGGGGAGGTTTGGTTCCTGAAAATGCAGAAAATGCAAGTTCTTTGGAAAGACTTCTAAATGCTGGGGTTCTGGGTTTGAAGGTAATCCAGCAAACATTCGTGCACTAGAACAGAACGAGCATATGTTCTGTTCCTTCTCAATTTTTGCTATCATGACTGTCTGCAAGTCAAGCAACGATTGGCAACATATCCACTACGCTAAACACAAAGCATTTTCGGATATAGTTCATCAACTTTCCAACTATTACCTTACGAATTGACAATGTATCTTCAACTTTGGAGAGATCATTTTTGGGCATTCTTTGTAGCACTCTACTATGTGACCAGTTGTTTTGTCACATATATAATTGGACATATTTTCCTTTTTGCAGTCTTTTATGCTGCCATCAGGCATCAATGACTTTCCCATGACAACTTCATCCCACATAAAGGTACATAATCTTCCCTTTTAAAATATATATATATATATATATATATATATATATATCATTCATAACTATGTAGATATGTCATTGCAGATGGTCATTCGGACATACTTTATTATCTTTCTACTGTGGGAAAAGGATATATATATATATATATATATTTTTTTTTTTTCCTGTTTGTTTTTGCTGATCATTCGTAACTATGTAGATATGTCATTGCAGATGGTCATTCGGACATACTTTGTTATCTTTCTACTGTGTGATCGTTTTCCCTTCTGCCATGTCTATTAAATTTCTTATGATTCAATGCTTACTACTATGCAGGAAGCACTCCCAACTCTGGCTCGATACAAAAGACCCCTACTTGTTCATGCCGAAGTGCTACTAGATCTTGATGGAGAACTGGAACTGGAGGATAGAGTCGACAATGCTAGATCATACTCTACATATCTTAAGACCAGGCCTGCTTCAATGTAAATATATTACCTTTTATTATATGCTCAAATCTAGAGTAGAATTGTGTTAAGTAACATGTCACCAAAACGTTCCTCTTTCACTATGCTTTCTCTTTCTTATCTCTCCCTCTCTCTCGCTTTGCGTATGTATGATACATATGAACAGTGCTCTACCACATTAAGATTTTTTTTTTTTAAAATGAGGAAAGAAAAAACAACTTAATGTGGTAGAGCACCGTACATATGTATCATACATATGCAAAGAGAGAGATGGGAAAGAGAATCTTACATCCTCTATTTTCTACTGTTTTTTCACATTGTATTACCTTTTGAAAATCTTTGTTCTTTAATAGGGAAGAGGCAGCTATCAATCAGCTCATTACATTGTCAAAAGAGACGAGGGCTGGTGGTTCTGCTGAAGGAGCTCATCTCCATATCGTTCATCTGTCTGATGCTAGAACTTCGCTAAACCTCATTAAGGTAGCAAATGATTTCCCTCACATTTTAATTCTTTATATTTGTTCATTTATATACTATACATTTGTTGTCTTTGTACTCTTTCTGGGGGACTTTTTTGTTAAGAACAGGGAAGTCAACATTGTATAGAAATTCGGTTACTCTTCATAACTATAGTAGATGGCGTGGCTGACCGTCACATGCTTATGTGAATATATGGTTGCTTTCATGGTGGATGAGTAAATAGTAATATTGATTCAGTTGGAAGTGGCATATACATTGACATAATTATTTTTAACCTACTCATTTTATGTACTTTTGCGAGGTATTGTGCTTCTTGTTTTCTTCCACTTTCCCATGTTCCACTTTCCGTTAGTGTGAGACTAAATAGTTTTACACCTAAAATTGTGATGGGATAATCTACATTTTCATCTTACTGAAACTCTCTGTTGTTTTTTGGGGGATCTCCATAGGAAGCCAAACAAAGGGGTGATAGTATCACTGTTGAAACTTGTCCCCATTATCTCGCTTTTGCAGCTGAAGATATTCCTGATGGAGATACTCGGTTTAAGTGTGCTCCACCCATCCGTGATGCAGCCAATAAAGAAAAACTATGGGATGCTTTACTGGTATAATCAACTTCCAAACTCCGTTACTGGTATAGTCAATTCCAGAATTTCTTCTTTCAAAGAGTTTCCTTCATTTTGGTTTTGTGTGCATTTCAGGATGGAGATATTGACATGTTAAGTTCTGACCACTCCCCTGCTGTGCCAGAAATGAAACTGTTAGATGAGGGTGACTTCTTGAAAGCATGGGGTGGCATATCTTCTTTACAGGTCTTTACTTTTACCAGTTACCTGATCTATGTGGGCTCAGAAATAATGCAGATATAAACCATTTGGAGATAATAGGATTTGCTCGAAATTCATATGTAACGCACAAGCTTACATGCATATAGATGGATGTCACTTGCATAAACAATGTCTTCAATGTATCAGCCAAACATGTTGAAAAATCATGGTTGAAGCGAGATTTTTTTCCCTGTGACTTCTACTCTTTAGGCTTCCAAAGGTTCCTATTAGAACAACTATACCATCTTAGTTACACTTTGTTTCTGTAAATTATATAAATCACATAGGTCCTTTTTGTGAATCCAGAGTATAAAAATAACCTTTTACCCACTGAATACGAGGATATGTATTTATCGACATAAACTTTCTTTGGCCTATCAGTGACTTTCCTACTATACTTGCAAATTGGCCTACAATAGATAGTTTGGTGTGTCATGCAGCACTGTGGCAGATCCGCAACTATTCTAGGCATGTCGATATTGGCCAAATTTTCTGTGTTTCTTAGAATGATTTAGAGAATGAGTTACAATTAAAACAATGCTTGACGTCACTGTCAAACATACTCCTTCATAATCTGTTTGGAATGCTATAAGGTGTTGTTACTGTTTGTGCAGTTTGTTCTACCCGCGACATGGACATATGGGCGTAAGTATGGAATAACATTTGAGCAGTTAGCTTCCTGGTGGAGTGAGAAGCCTGCGAAACTTGCTGGTCTAACTACTAAGGTATCATGTGGAAGTATTTCAACATTACATCTACTGTTAGGCATTAAACAGGTTCCGAATGTCATTTTGCTTTGATTTTTAGAAAAATTGATGTGGCTATTTTACTTTGTTCCACTTTATGGTCCATACAAAGTTTGGAACTGTTTCAGATTTAGGTGATGTAAATTCTTTATGATACTTACATATCTTGGTGGCTGGTATTTGATTATAGTTCTTGTGCAGGGGGCAATTGCTTTAGGGAACCAAGCAGATATAGTTGTCTGGGAGCCAGATGTGGAGTTTGATCTGGATAATGACCACCCTGTACATATTAAGCATCCTGTATGTAATCCTGCACCTGTTATTTCCATGAAAACTAGGAGTAATTCAAAGTAGTTTCTCATACCTGATTTGCATGTGCAGAAATTTAGATTTTAAGAAAAACAGGAATGACTACTAGGAAACATTATTTAGATTTTAGACAGAAGTAAATCACCATTCTTTTGAAATTGATCTATCAGATTATTAGCATGAAGTAATCAGAATCAAATTGAAATTTCGCACATGCAGCGGTTTTTGACTTTCCTTGCTTTCGTTTTTTTATTTCTTAAATTTTCTTTGTTGTCCTCTTATGCCTTTCCCCCTATTCGCAGAGTATTTCTGCATACATGGGATCAAGACTCTCCGGGAAAGTTTTGGCAACCTTTGTGCACGGAAATCTTGTATACAAGGAGGGAAATCATGCTTCTCATGCATGTGCTCAACCAATTCTACGTAGATAGTTAGTGCTGTGAGCCTATTGGTAAATCGACCACTTACCATATCATCCAAATTCTTTTCCCTATGCAATATTGATGTTCTTTTTGAATCCCATTTTACCACTTGAAAAGCTCTATTCCTTTATATCCTGTAAACTGTGTTCTTACTGTTATATATTTTGCACAGGTTGTCCCTTTGACATTCCTGGAGATGACCAAATGGCATGGGCAAGTAGATGGAATTGGTGACTTCACTTGCATGGATCCAAGTTGTGCATCTCCTCTCTTCTTTTCTTTAGGGGCGCAACAGGGTTGGAGTGTATATAATCTGTTGCAGGCCCTTAGTTGATTGTCATTGGATATTTATCTCTGTAGAAATAAACATTTCAGTTGAAGCTGAAAGCTCTTGTTGTGTTGAGCAAGTACACATTTCTCAGCAATTTGACTGCATAGAAGAATTAAATTCATCTTTATAATGCAATGCCATGGGAAAAAACATCAACCTGTACTTAATTTCATCTGATGAGAAGCAAAGCCAACTAAAGGCGAGCAAGCTATGACTCCTTTGTATTTTGTTTTGTGTGCCATCTTTTCTTATACGCACCAAAAACACAAATAAATCTCAAAAAAGAATAGGCTAGGATTGAAGTCTCAATACATGCAAAAAACATTAAATTATTTCTTTCTATTTATTTAAGTCTAAGTTTTGTTGGGTAAAGTTACCTCCTATTTGTGCTAGTGCAAGCACTAGATAATTGTGTGCGCAAACTGGCCGGGACAGCACTATTAGCAAAAAATGGGGATCAGAAAATTTTCCAAGTGCTGCATCTGTAAAGGCAGCAAAGTGAGCTTCATGTTGATTATTTTTATCTGTATGTTCTCCCTTTTTCGGTTTAATAATAAAACATTCTCTATCCACGTTAGGTGTTTACACGATTTATTTTAAAGAATACATGACACATTTACATAAACTACATTACTCAATTATAATTAATTAAGATATATTTTCACATCAATTTTATCACTTAATCATAATAAATTAATACAGTTTTACTAAACAACGTATGTGGATAGGTGTTTTTCAATTCATGCGCCAACTGTACACTAAATAAGTAATAAGAAAAAAAAAAAAAAAAAAAAAAAAAAACAGTGTGCCATTCCGAGTTCAAACAAAGATCGGACGAGGACCACATCTACACTGACGCATGGGGTGGTATAAATGGACTTAACCCAAATGGTAGTGACTGATTTCACCTTACAAACACGTACTCCCTCGTTTCTACGTAACACACTTTTCTTTTTAGGATTTTTTATTACCTATCCTAAAAAAAATGTTATTTTTTCTATATTTAGAAGTAATTTAACTTTATAAAATGATTTACAGTCACATAAATATATAAGATTTATTTTGGATCATAAATTTTAAAAGTTTCTTTTTATTTTTAAATTTCGTACTTAATCAAATGGTGTCACATAAATCGAGACGGCGAGAGTATATGTTACACCGAGACAAAACGGCGAGAGTATATGTTACACGGAGACAAAATACTAAATAAATTACTCCACTAATTAAGAAGTTTGACATAATTGGCAGCTTACATTACCACCGTGTAGCTGAACGCAACAGATCCAAACCCACCCTTCCCTCCATTTTAGAGTAACCGGATAACGCACCATCACTCACCAAAAAAATTCAAAACTTCATCTTCAATGAATCTCTTCAACTTCACCTCCAAATCCAACAATCTCTTCACCAATCATCTCCCTCCACGTCACAACCGCCGCCTTCCAACTCGGTTGTCCATCATCCGGTTCTCATCCGAGTCAACTCAGAGAGTCAAACTCGCCGAGTCACTTCAATCAGATACCTTGAAGCTTCTAGAATGGCCCGCCGTGTGTCGCCAGCTCACCGACTTCACGTCCACATCCATGGGATACGCCGCCGCAGAGTGTGCTAGGGTTCCGGTGGGTAAAACTCCTGAAGAGAGCAGGAAACTCCTCTCTCAGACCACCGCTGCCGTGGCGGCACCTAGGCCGTTGGATTTCGATGGAATTGGGGATGTATCGCCGATTGTTGATGCTGCCGTTGGTGGAGGAATGCTATCTATTCGTGAAATTTGCTCTGTGAAACGGACATTGGTAGCGGCGAGATTATTGCAAAAACAGTTGGAGGAGATTGCTTTGCAGGATGATTTTTCTGAAAGGTATATTGATGTATTTAAATACTCAAGTAGTCTACTTTTTCCACAAAAGAAATTTCTTTTTTGTTGCTTACAAGCATTGCATTATTTTGTTGGCATTCTTACACAAAATGTACAGCCCAAACAAAATAGTTTACACCTTGCATAGCCCTATAATTATTTATACTTGGACTAGCCAACACATGTTTACATTCATTTTTTGGAAGTCAAATCTCTTTCAATATTAGTATATTTTTTTTTTTTTTTTTTTTTTTTTATCTTCTTCCCCGAGAATCCTCTTCATTTTTTCATTTTCATTTTTCAAATTGATATTGCATGATTTATAAACGTGTATATACATTACATATATGTCCTTATACATTATATATACATTGTATAGATAATGTATTTGCTCTGTATAACTAACTATGCATGAATAATATATCTGTATACCAGTTTCAAAAAAAAAAAAAATCTGTTTTATATAACTATATATAAATAATGTATCTATACTGTGTAACATTGTATACATATAGTTATATACTATTATACAAGAGAGCACCGTCAATAGAAACTGAGTGATAATCCAAACACTAGAAGAATGGAAGGCAGATCTAAACCCTAGAGCACTTTCAATCTCAACCATAATTTGTTGCTCCCCCAAATCCAACCAAACGATGAAGGAAAAATATGGCTACTGGTTTGGGTGAATACACAACAACAAAACGAGACTTGGGTAAAGGAGGGAAAGAAGATGTAATGAAAGAGAAAAAAGGGATAGGGAATTGGAGGAAGTCATGTGGAAGAGAGAAGAAAGAGGAGTGGGGATCAGTGTTTTAAGAAGCAGATGGTTGAAGTGTTAAAATAGAGCTCAACCGGGAAAAATGTAATAGTTGGGCTAATATCGGTTAACTAGATGGCCAACTGGCACCTCTAGGTAATTATCTCTATTTTGTTTGTTGTTCTACGTTGAAGTTATTTGGTGTTGGATTATTCTGGTCCGAGACTTGTATGTATAAGTACAGTATAAGGTGTAAAGAACCTCTGGTTTTAGATGATAGGGTAGTCCCACGAGATTTAAGGAAATTGCATGTTAGGATCTGGTTCAGCTAGCCCAAGAGCAAATGATTCAATAGCAAACCATGTCTCCACAGAGTTAAGCTTATGTTAATTTATATATAAGAATGGCTTTTTTCATAACTCAAAAGCCTTAAGATAACAGTTAGAGCCTTTTTTCCTAACAGATAGCAAAATCTTGACAATAGTTCTGGATTTGGGTCAAAAGAATTGCCGATAGCTGAAGTTTCTATCTGAAAATCAAATATATTAAATGGTTGGTGGCTATCTATCTGGGGAACTAGAAAGCTTAATTTCCATGTTGTTCAAAAAGTAAGAGGTGAAAGACAGTTTATCTGATGAATATACAATTGGCAATCTTCCAACAGAATTGTAGGAAGTGGCAAAGTATGGTCTTATGGATATCTTCTTCCAAAACCTTTCTTGCATTTACATGAGGTTGTGGTGCTTTTTGAAAGATTAGTAAAATGCAGGCTTCAAAGATGAATTCACCTTGAGTGTACTTGCCCCTTATTTTCTGTGCCTCTGAGAATGTGTTCCTACTCCCAATTGCAGTTAACTCAAAATGGCGAAGCATATCTGATGTGGTACTGATGGATTCTCATGAAGTGCCATTTAAATAGTATTGAGCAGTTTCATTAGAATGTCTGATTATCTTCAAACAGGTACTCTCCTCTGAAGGAAATTCTTCACGATTGTGATTTTCTTGTGGAATTGGAGCAAAAAATAGAATTCTGCATTGATTGCAGCTTTTCAGCAATCCTTGACAGAGCTAGTGAAGATTTGGAAATTATAAGATCTGAGAGAAAAAGGAACATGGATAATCTAGAATCATTGTTGAAGCAATTATCAACTCAAGTTTTTCAGGGTGGAGGATTTGACAGGCCTTTAGTAACCAAGCGCCGTTCAAGAATGTGTGTTGCTGTTAGAGCTTCCCGTAGATCTTTGCTTCCTAATGCCATAATCCTAGATACCAGCAGTAGTGGATCTACATACTTCATGGAACCTAAAGAGGCAGTTGAGTTGAACAACATGGAAGTTAAGCTTTCTAGTTCCGAGAGGATTGAGGAGCAAACAATTTTGAGTTTGCTTACATCTGAAATAGCTGAATCTAATATGAAAATAAAACACTTATTAAATAAGATATTGGAAATTGATCTTGCATTTGCAAGAGCTGCTCATGCTCAGTGGATGGGTGGCACCTGTCCAGCTTTAAGTTCAAGAAATTGTAACATATCCCAATCTGAACTTTTATCTATAAATGTAGAAGGGATACAACATCCTTTGCTTCTTGAGTCCTCCTTGAGAAACTGGTCGACTGATGTGTCCCCAGGTTCACCTGATTTGGATCAAGGAAATGATGTCATGAATTTTGAAACAAAATCTCAGACACATTTCCCTGTGCCCATTGATATTAAAATTGGTCATGGAACAAAGGTTGTTGTCATCTCTGGTCCTAATACCGGAGGCAAAACGGCTTCAATGAAGACTCTAGGACTGGCTTCTATGATGTTGAAGGCTGGCATGTATTTGCCTGCCCAAAATCAACCAAGGCTGCCATGGTTTGATCTCATTCTGGCAGACATTGGAGACCATCAGGTACTTGATATTGTTATACTCCTTTCTTCCCCCATCATCCATCTCAGCTGTATATCTTTTTTTAATCTTAGTCCAGCCGAGATTCCCTTTCCTTCTTCATTGTTTTGTTTTCGTTCACGCCATCTATCTGACAAATTGGATTTTTTCATTTTTCCTGTTGAAGTCTCTGGAACAAAGTCTGTCAACCTTTAGTGGGCACATTTCACGGCTTCGTCAGATTCTGGAAGTTGCTTCTACAGAATCTCTAGTTCTCCTTGATGAAATCGGAAGTGGGACTGATCCTTCAGAAGGTGTAGCACTTTCAGAAAGCATACTGCAATATCTCAAGGAAAGGGTTAATCTAGCTGTTGTAACTACCCACTATGCAGATTTAACTCGCTTAAAAGAAAAGGACAATCGGTTTGAAACAGCAGCAACAGAGTTTTCCTTAGAGACTCTACAGCCTACCTATCGGATTATCTGGGGAAGCATGGGAGAATCAAATGCCCTAAATATTGCAAAATCAATGGGCTTTGATGAGAGAATAATTGAGCGAGCAGCATTATGGGTGAACAAATTGACACCAGACAAGCAACAGGAGCAGAAGGGATTACTTTATCGATCACTAATTGAAGAAAGAGACAGACTAGAATCTCAAGCAATGGAAGCTGCTTCTCTTCATTCAGATATTATGAATATTTATAATGAGGTATCTTTCTGATGCTTCTCTTGAGGATTTAGTACATAATCCCATTCATTTAACCGTGGTACAAACTCAATAAACTTACAGTAGATGCCAAGTGATTGCCTGAATCTTGGAGTTGGACAATTTGATGTTTGAATTATGTTTTGTTTTCAAATAAAAAGCTCCTAGAGGTGGCAGAGTTGTTTATTGAGAGAAGGAAAAAAAGGAAACAGAATGCTGAGGGGGATGAAAGGGCTAGACCTGAACTTCGTTGCCAAATACCATCTGAGAGAAAGAGGGTACCAGTTTGTTTGCTATAATCAAAACTTGTGGCTGCTATGTCAATTCAAAAAGTATGAATCATTTCCAGATGGTATCTGGATCTTCCATCTAGGCTGTGTCGTAAAGGCCATCGGAGGTCAAGGTTGAGCTGATTGCGTATATCTTTATTTGTGTGCTGTGCATCTTTTCACAATGATCCTCCGCATGAAAATTGTCGACATTAATCTACAGCAGAGTCAAGATGAAGTTGCATACTGTCATTCAGTTCAAGTTTCAAGTTCTGCTGTGTATTGCTATCTTTTGCTCCCCCTTCTTTTTGCTTGAACCAGCTATGAGAAGTCTTTTCAATTGTTTTCGTTTTAACTTCTGAACTGTCATTGATTCAGTCTCTTAGATCTGTCTTATTGCATATTATACTTGGTTATTGTCTGTTCGCTCTTTTCATTTTTTTTTCATGCAATGTAGATCAACAATGAAACACAAGATCTTGATGGACGTGAAGCAGCCCTCAAAGCAAAGGAATCACATGAAATCCAACAGGAAGTGAGAACTGTGAAAAATGAGATCCAAACTATAGTACAGCAGTTTGAGAGCCAACTCAGAAATGCAAGTGCTGACGAGATTAATCCACTTGTAAAAAGAGTGGAGTCTGCTATTGCATCGATAGTTGAAGCTCATCAGCCTAGTAAAGATTCTCTTGTCAGAGAAATAGGCCAGAGCCTTTACACACCACAGGTTGGAGAACAAGTATATGTAAAGGCGTTTGGAAATAAGTTAGCCACTGTGGTTGAGGAACCTGGGGATGATGACACTATCCTTGTTCAATATGGAAAACTAAGAGTGCGAGTGGGCAGACACAGTGTCAGACCCATTCCCCCTGATGCTTCTTCTGGTGCAGCTAACTTGAAGACCCAGGTTTGCAGAATCTAGAGTTCTTTTCTCTTTCTCCCTCTCTCTTTTGCTTGAAGTAAAAAATACACATATACACACACACACATGGAAACATAGGCACCGGTGTGAGTGAGACCATGGTGATTGAAGGTGTTAAAATAAGTGAGGTAGACCTAAGGAAGCTGTTTCCATAGATCTACATCTCTTGAAATCCATGCAAACTTAGTGAAAATTAGGGTACAATGGAAGAAGATCCATACACCTGATACCAATTACTTGGATTGAGGTTTTGTCATGTTAGTATGTTAATTTAGCTCCAGCACTAGAGTCTCTTAGTCTTGTAGAGATTTCTATATCTAATGCTAGAGAACCTTAATTTTCAAATATTTGATTGATACGGAGCGACACATTTTTTTTTGATCGTATGCATGTGAGGTGAGTTTAGGTAATTCATCACATTGTTTTCAATCGTATGCTTGTGAGGCTAGTTTTTAAGTGTTATGGAACAGTTAGGAAATTCATTGCTGAGGTTGGAAGGAACTTATAGGCCTAGCTGAGGTTGGAAGGAACTTATAAAATGAATGGAATTGCATGCTTCATTAAAGTCGAGTATCTTGAGATTTTCGTGTGAGCTGTGTTGCGCTTCACATTTATCTGATATACTACTCATGCTTTGCTGTCTCTCACTTGCTATAAAATATGGGGAATGGAAAAAAGTTAATCATGATCAATGATGTAGGTTCAGCGGATCAGGAGTCTCAGGGACCTTGGAAGTCTTTCCGGAGCAAACAACAATCAGCAGGATTCTTATGGTCCTGTGCTGCAGACATCCAAAAACACCGTAGACTTGCGTGGCCTGAGAGTGGAGGATGCTTTGCACCAGCTCAACATGGCCATCGATTCAAGAGCGCCTAATTCTGTTGTTTTTGTTATTCACGGGATGGGCACTGGGGTCTTAAAAGAGTCTGCACTTAAATTACTAAGAAATAATCCTCGTGTTGTTAAGTTTGAACAGGAAAGTCCCATGAATTATGGTTGTACAGTTGCTTATATCAAATGAAACAGTTGAACCCAGGTAAAGGTCATATACACACTGGATAATGTTATCTACAAATTTTCTAAGAGGTCATCCTCGTGAGTTTATTTGCTCCATTTTTGGTGAGGAGGTTAACTCAACGCATGTTTTTGGACTGCACAAGTTGGTCCGGTCACCATTGACATACAAATATAATAAAGAAAAAGAAAAAAAATTGGAGGGGAAAAAGACAGAAGCTTTTTTGTGAAAAATCAAGTTGGAATCTTTGATAACTAGATGGTATTAGAAGTCTAAGCCAAGTCGTTTGTGAGGGTAAGTTTCAACCAAAAACCACACAAGACCATTGTTTTCTGCTATTGGTTCTGTGACTTCTGACCCACAGATTTATTAACCTTTTATTTCAAGTGATGTCTCAATCGGGAAGTACATTATCTTCATATCTCTTCCCTATTAGTCAAATTACCAGAAAATAATGCATAACAGACGCCTTCCTCACGTCCACCTCCATAGAAGAAAAAGCTTAATTAATCATCACTGAAAGAAGTGAAAGCTTGAAAAAGACCCAAAGCATTATTATTATAGCGTCCTTTTTAAGGCTTTTTTATTTGCATAGACAAATCATATTGTTTTTAATTGGGATCAATTATCTACAAGAGTCCAATTTTGCCTGCTTCTCGAAGTGCGTAAAGTCGTACACTGCTTGCTTTAGCCTTCTGTATTTAGACAAAACTTTCTTGGCTTCTTTCTTCTGTCCTATATATTCCTGATCTAAAATGAAAACCACAACTACATCGTTACATCTGGAGCTTCAAAACCATGTTCCAAGAAATCAATCCCATCAATAAAAAGAAAGAGATATTTCTGTAAAATATATTTTCCATAAATAAAATATTAAAGTAATACGCAGTAGCGGTTTTAGGATTTTTACTCAAAAAGTTTGAAAAAAACAACAAAGCTAAATATAAGAAAATTGTTGTTTCTGGGAATCGAATCTTAGAATGCTAGAGACAATTTTGAACACCCTAAATCACTTGAGCTAACTTTTTGCATTAGTTTAGGGTATTCAAAAGTTTATATATGTACCTAAACACAATTTGTACATGTACCTAAACACAAAAAATCTATCCTCTATATACACTGTAATATTTTATCAGTAATAAGGGGTCGTTTGGTAGTTGGTTAGAGTCATGCAGGTATTAGTAATACATGAATTAGTTATGAAGAATTTATGTATTATTTTAGCTATGCAGGGTTAAATTATTCATGCATTAATTATTTCACTTTCTATTATATAAAATTATTTACACAAAAAATCGGTACAGTTGAATTTGTGTTCGTGATCAAGGACACGTGGATCAACGTAATCAAAATTATGAAGTAGCTAGTATTAATTAGCAAGACAATTGAAAGTAAAGCATAGCTAGATATGTAGCCTGGGCCTTGGAGTAGCTTCGAGCTAGAATCTCTGGGCGGTGAATCACTATAACCTCTAACGAATTAAGCAAGAAAGAGTGAATCCTAAGAATAATTCATACTTTATATTATTGTATAATGTTTTTAGATGTCTTACAATAGAATGAGTACCTCTATTTATGCTAGAGTTATGGGGTACAAATTTCATGAATCGTGCCCCTTAATTACCAATATTAATATTGTAATAAAAGGCAATAAAGGAAAATAAAGCTTAATAAAGGCTCATAAAGGCTGGAGGAAACTTGAGGTTTTCTGTAATGGTCACATCTTAAATGACGTTTGACCGATGAGTTGACATACTTCTCCGAGCCTCTTGTAATTTCTGCCTCCGAAAGCGGGTTACCAAATTATTTATCCGAAGCTTTATATGATTTTCTGGAGCCCCTCGCTTGTTGATTCGAACCTGACTTGTCCCCATCGCCACGAGTCATCTTTTGATACGTCCATATGGTGTCTACAAATTTTACCCCATACAAAAATAATAAATAACTTTCCTCATAACTTACATATATTAAATATGCGGGTGACTAAATTACAAAACAAATACCATATTAATTATATATATATATATAAATATAATTTACCTCCTAAATAGCTATCAAACCTGATGTTACTTGTGTCACCTCCGAACCAGCTACCATACGACCCCTGAGTGTCATCTTAAACAATGGACAGATGTGACAGATGTACTATCACCATTGTTGATGCCACGTCAGTACTTTGTTTTCAGTTACAACAGTCATATTTGGATAAGCATGTCAGCTACAAGTTTTCTATATTATATAAGTACCGAGAATGTGCTCTACTGGGGTTTTTATGGTTCTTGAAAAGTTTTTAGCTTGGGATTCTTGAAAAAGTTTTAGCTTTTAATTGTCCAAACATGTTGGCTGTATTTGAGCAATCTATTGGGAAACCACCTCCTGAATTGAGCATTCCTCAGGCAGGTAAACAGAAAAAGGAGGCTAAAACAAGGGAAGATATTGCAGAAAGTTTCAAATCATGGAAGCAAGACTCAACTTTTTACCACCTTTCCAATGGGAATTTCATGGCTTTTTCTCATGGCAATGAAAACCCTTCACAACCAAGGTATTGAATTTTTAGTACTGTGAATAATATGTTTTTCCAATGTCAACAGGATTAGTTTGCGTAAATGATTAGTCTGCGTGTTCCTCGACTATTCCAATTGAGAATCTGCTACCTCCCACTGGCTAACTCTAATTATCACAACTTAACTTAGTAGTGAGAATAATATTTTTCTCTTTAATAATGGTAGTGTTTGGATCAGCTTGCGCGTCCCTCAACTGTTCCAACCGAGTATCTGCCACCTTTCCACCAGATGGCGAACTTTGCCTATATCAAAACTTTTAGATAAAAAGAAATCACAATAGTTTTTTTTTTCTTTTTTTGTTTATGCTTGGATTTTTCTTTTTGCACATTATGAGTATACTAAAAGGGAGAACTTTCTTCGAAATTAGTGTTATATTTCAAGATTGGATTAATAAACAAGCTGACTAGCTTGTTTTGTTTTGTTTACATTAGGTCTATTGTGGTGATGGATGATATCTTCTGTATCTTTTCTGGTCGTTTAGACAACACCTTTGATTTGAGGAAACATTATGGTCTTTCAAGACAAGCTACAGAGGCTATGATAATGGTTGAGGCTTACAAAGTTTTAAGGGATCGGGCGCCATACCCTCCTGATCAAGTCATCAAAGAACTTGAAGGCAAATTTGCTTTCATTCTGTTTGACTCTAAAGCTTCTACTCTTTTTATTGCCAGGGTAAGTATTTTCTTTGTGTCACAGAATTGCTTTTTGAACATTCATATTAACCATTTTCATGTTCCACATCTTGATTTAATTCCTTAAAACTAATCAATACCTTTGAAGTAAATTAGCTACCATGATTGACAGAGTATTTTCATAGTTTAAGTGCTACTGGAAAGAACCCCTCTACCCACAAAGGTAGGAATATGGTTTACGTACACCCCATCCTCCCCAGACACCACTTGTGGGATCACACTGGTTATGTTGTTATTGCAGTGACAGTATAAAAATTGATTAGACAATCAAGTCAGTTCTAAGCTAATTACTGGTAAATTTCTATGATAAGCACTAATGGTGACCTGGTAAAAATGGTAACTTACCGACTATAACAGGTTAAACTACATTAATCTTTATGATGTCTGTGTATTAATGTAAATCCTTTATGAGAATAAACTTAATGTTGCTTTAAACAATCTAGGATCGTGATGGAAGTGTGCCATTACATTGGGGAACTGCTACAGATGGGTCATTAGTATGTTCCGATGATTCAGAATTCATTCAAACTTCTTGTGGGAAATTCTATACCCCATTTCCTCCAGGTTTTTAAGTCAAATCCTCAAGTTTGATTCAATCTTTTTGGATATCAAGCAGAATTTAATGTGTAAAAGCTGATTGCACAGGGTGTATCTTCATAAGTGACACTGGGCTGATAAGCTTTGATCATCCAATGCACAAAGTGAAAGCAATTGCACGCGAAGATGATGATGGAAATGTCAATGGTGTGATTTTCCAAGTGGACTTGTATACCAAACTCCACAGCATTCCACGCCGGGGAAGTGCTTCTAATTGGGCAGGTGCCACTACAGTTGAATGAGACTGAAGGCTTGAAACTTTAACGATCTTCCAACTTGAGTCATGAGTGTAATAATGTTAAATCACAACTACTGTATGACCATCTTGTTGAAATAATCTGAAATCATATGTTGCTGCAATAATGTGCTGATCATGAATCTACTGTTTTTACTAAACCCGTGTTCACTTGCCTAATAATCTTATGGCTCCATTCACGATTTTCGCATCAAACAGTATGTTCAAGCTTCTACTTTTGTTATTGATGATAGGATCAGTGAAGTAAAACATGATGAGAATCACATAATATTAGAAAGGCTCACAGGTCTAGTTGGCTGGAGCCACTGAGTAGAGCAGATTGTGACATGAAGTCTATGTGGGGAAGAAAATAGCAGCATGTGGTCTTACTTTTGTTTTCGGTTTTCAGAAGCAACTATGCCAAGGATGTTCTCTTTTTACAGTATAAGAACCCACCATGGCCAATATTGGCCTATCTTAGCTCGGGCTTGGTAACTGAAAGCTCGAACTTGACGAATGGAAGCCAGTTTTAGATCTCTTTCTCACGAGCGATAGCATGATTTAGTAGATCCCTTTGGATACAGACAATAATGTTGCTTGCTTATTCATTTTTTAATCGATAAATGTATATCCCCGCAGAATTTTTTCTGTAAAGGTAGTTAAATCAATTCAGATAATCCTTTTTTCAGTCAGAGCAGAGTTCCTTTGTGCTTCATTCGCTGACATTATCAATAACCTTTAGCACTATACTCATTTATTTCATTTTTCTTCCAATTTACTTCCTGAAATTAATATTCAGCAAGTGTTCCAAAATACAGTAGCAATTCCATGTCTACAGTGAATGAGCAGGTTTTAGCAAATTTGCCATCTTCTTATTTCCCAATCCACTGAAACAAGTTTTATTTAGTATAGGTAACTTCTTAGACAATGTATACTGTGTTCTGGCTGAAGCTACATAACTTTATTACATATATAGTTTTTTTTCTTTAGTTAGTGGAATGAGGAGCCTAGTTTATGATGTCTTCTTCTTCTGTATGCTTCTCTGATCGATGACCATCTTCCTCCTCTTCACTCCTCTCTACTGGATGATCATGTTGGTTCTCATGGTTATCAGGCATTGGAGAAACAAAGTGTAGAAGTAGTTCACTACAATCTTTACTGTCACACATATCTGGCCTACATCTGTAAGGTCCAGTAATTTTTTGTGATGATAATCCTGAGATATGGAATTCAGTGATTCTTCCACTAGGATTGTTCCCAGGACACACATAACCACATCCTGGGGGACAGCCAACATCAGGGTTAGATCCATATCCAGGGTCATCACAGCCATCGATACTGCAACCAGGGTCCTCAACATCATACTCCAAGGCATCAGAACCGCCTGCTCCTCTGCTACCACTACCACGTCCCATTCCAAAACGTCTACCTCCTCCATAATTTAGATGTTCGTGTTTGTTCTGATGTTTCCCTTGGATTGTGGAAACAAAGTGTAGAAGAAGTTCATGATTAAAATCGTTATAGACATACATATTTGGCCCTGGCGTGCATCGATATGGTCCGATGAAACGTGATAATCCTGAGACTTTGAGTTCAGTGATTTCTCCACTAGGATTGTTGGCAGGACACACATAACCACAACCAGGGGAATAGACTGGGACACCAAAACCTGGTATATAGATAGGGGAACCATAGCCAGGGACACCACAACCAGGTTGGTTGCAACCGGAGCTAGGGGCAGTAGAACCATGACCAGCTCCACCACCACCACCACCAACGCCAAATCCGCCACCACCACTGCCCCCTCCACCCCCACCACCTCCTCCACCACCACCACCGCCAATGCCAAAACCGCCACCAGCACCTCCTCCAAAGCCTTCGACATCGATATTACTCAAAGTGTGATCTTTGTGGTTGTGATGATGAGCTTCCTTAGCCTTGATTGTATGAACGCCAACAGGCTGAGCAGAACATATTGCTAAGCTTAGCAAAACCATAAAAGAAATGAAAACACATTTTGGAGCTATCATTTTAGCTAGTTTCGTTAAGAAAAGACTGAGATTTGATTAATGATGATGATGTACTGTTACACTACAAAGGGTATATATAGGGCACAAGTACTTAAACAAGAACCTGCAAGACTAAATTTTGTTGGAGCATTTCCAGGAAATTCGGGAGTTAATAGGCAAATCTGAGGCAACATTAAGGTTTCATGTATTAATTTGTGGCAAACATGTAGTTGGTGTGAGGAAGGAAGTACCAAAATTTTGTCTCACCTTGTTTTCAGTTATGGAAATATATTATGAAGCTGTGCCAGAGAAGATGTCTACTCTAGTCACTAATTCACCTAGCTGAACCTTGAATTTATGCTCGACTATCCAGTAACTGATTGGACTAGTTATCATCTTTTTTCAGGTGATCAATGTAGTAATATTTATCATGAGGTTTACATATAATTATCTTATATATAACCTGATTGTGTAAATATTTTTTACATTATCGGTGCATAAAATAAAGTCAACAACACACAATACATGTTACGCTTGATTTTCAACAGGAAAAGAAAAAGGAATTTCAATAAAGATAAGGCAAACAAAGGAAAATAAGAGTCTTGAGGCGCATGAAAAACAACATAAAGTAGCTTAATTAAAAAGAGGAAGACGGACAGAAAATCTTAAAAGAAAATAGAAAAGATGTCTTAATGGAGCAATTTTAAAGTTCCAAAATCGACGTCGAACTCTAAAGTCTTTACAATTTCTATATCATGTCCGACGTCAATTTGTTATGCATACCATGTTTGGAAAATGTCAGGTGAATAAATAGGATATTAATACTACCAATTAAATGATGTGTCTATATGCTCCTTTTCAAGTGACTTATAAATTCTTGGTTGTTCCTTTTGCCAACTACACACTAAGGGCAGGTTTGGTTGGGTGTAAAATGTGTATTAATCTGTACATACAAATTATAATTCAAGTAGCACGATTGAGATGATTTTGACATGTTCTGTGCTGATCTTAAATATATCGGTCCATAAGTAAGAAATTATAGTAAGTGTTAAATGGGGACGAGGTAGACCTAAAATCACATGGAAAAAAGTCGTCTCTAGAGACCTACAAATGTTGGGTATAAAAAATGTAGACTTAGCTAAAGATAGTAGAGCACAAGGAAAGAAAAAGATCCATATTAGTTATAGCTACTAGCTGAGTGGCATGACTATGACACATACTGAGTACTCCTAATAGCTACTAGCTGAGTCATAGCTATGACGCATACTGAGTATTTCATACTCAGGCGTCTTATGACGTCAGGTGTCGGAATTAATCGTGAGCAAGACAATCCACCTGCGAGTTAGAATTTTGCCTCTTCTCTATTTTGGTGATAGAGAGCCAATATACGCGTGAGCAAGACAATCCACCTGCGACAATCCACCTGCTTTATTGATTCATTACGTCATAGAAGCTCCAGATGAACCGTGGTAATATTTTGGGTTATGGCTATCGTGTCCAATTAACGACACCAATTAGCACATCTACTCAATCAAACAAAGAAATATACATGGTTCTTGCCATGGGAGTAATTTTTAGGGAAACTTACCGATATGTACAGTTCGGCCAAATTTATTTATCAATATGGTCGAAATATATAAAGCCTATACATTGATTATGTATATTATACTTATGAATATACAAAACCTGTATATTAGGTCATATTTTGTAAACTAGATCACCAAAGGCATTGGGCCGTAATTCTCCCTACCCTACTCTAGTATAGCTATGTTTTTTTTAAGAGATAACTACATGACATAACAAACATAGAGTGGGTATTGACATTTAGTAGCTATACTATAGTTTAACTTAATTACTTCTCATAGCAAACATTTGTGTATTAATGACATTTAGTAACTATATATATACACACACACAAAATAGAATACCCATCACACTATTCGCTTCCAACCCAACCCTCCAATCTCTCTCCCCCTCTTCTCCCCACTACTCCGCCGCCGGCCACCACCGATCGTTGGAGCTCCGGCGAAATGACGTGCCCCTTCACCACTGTCACTGCAAGCCCCTTCCCCTTTTCCCTTTCTTCTCCGGCCGTGCCCCTTTTTCCTTTCTTCTCTGACGCCAAAAAGGAAAAAAAAAAAAAAAAAAAAAACTCAGATCTACGCCGGAAAAGAGCCAATACCGACAGATCTGAGCATTGTTGGAAGCAAAAAGAAGAAAAAAAACTCAGATCTACGATGGATCTGAGCGAAAGGCATAAAGAGCCGCGGAGCGAATTTTGAGCTCCGCATCTATAAACTTTTCCGAGAGATTTGAAGGTGACGGATGATGATGACGGAAAAGAAGGTGAAGGAGAAGAAGGTGTACACAGATCTGATCGGAATTTTTGACCGGAAGTTTTTTTCCAGATTTGTGTATACATACCCTGTATACATATTTTTCGAAAGTTTTTTTTTTTTCAGATCTGTGTATACATACACTGTATACAATATTTTTCGCGTTTTTCGAAGAAATTTTTTTGTATACAAATGAATAGAGTAAAGTTACGCCTGTATACAAATGAATACAATCAATTTTATTTTTTGTATTCAAGTTTTGAGTATATTCGTTATTTTTTTTGGTGTACATATGTTGTATGCAGTGTTTTTCGCCAGTTTTTGTTAATTTTTTTGGTGTATCTATGTTGTATACGCCTGTATTTGTTGTATACATAATTTAAAAATATGGTGTTTGTTAATTTTTTGTATATAAGTTTTTATGTATTCATTTTTTTTCTCGTATTTATGAATACAACAAGCCAATTTATAAATACGTATATATTTTCGCAATACAGTGAAAAAACGGAAAAAAAAATTGTTGTATTCATGAATACAAATAAAATAAAAAACGAATACAAGAAAAAACGTATACAACCTTCAGGCTTGGGTAGTTGCTACAAAATGTAAATATTGAAACATTTGCTATGTGGCTTGATTAAAGCCCAAATGTTTGTCATTTATGTAGTTTGCCATTTTTTTAAACCCTAAATTTCTTCCAGTTTTTTATGCATCATTTATTATTATTAAATCGTTGAAGTCTCCTTTGTGAATGTAATTATAATATATTACTTAAGGATTCACTGGTAACCACATAGCTCCTCCCAGTTCCCAACTATACCGACGATTTTTTCTTTTAATTGTTGAGATGTTTTAGTCTTACAACTAAGAGTGGTAATTTTGTTAGTTACCTAATCATTAAGATAATAATTTATCTGTCTAATTATAGGGTTGGTATACCGGATATGCATAAGTTACAATTTCCATTTTTTCTTGCATCAATTGACTATTGGATTACCAAATCATAGAGGTTTTATTTCATTGACTACGATTATTAAATCATTAATTTATTTACATTCTACTTAACAGTCCGTTTGGGACTGAGGCTTAAACATTATTGTTTACGTAGTAGTCCACCGGAAATAGTAGTTGTTGCTGTGTATTTGTGAAAATGACTTTTTTGTTTTTCTTTTTGATAATTTGTCACTAGGTGCATTTTTTCTTGTTCACACGCAGTAGTAGTTGGACAACTCTGCATATGAGTGTCTTACTATAAGTACCTCTTAATTCAAAGAATCAAAACTCATCAAAATTGAAATAGCTGTTTGTAAAGAAGTTACTCGTTGATCCTCACTGTCTCTGAAACACCAAAATCATGGAGTTAATTGCCATTGCTGCTGTGACAAAGAAAGTTGTTGATGTCATTGGCACTCTTGCCCTTGAAGAAGGATATCGCTTGTACTGGTTGCGCGAACAAATGGAGTGGATCCGACGACAGATGGAGAAGATGCAATCCATCTTGAAAGAAGCAGATGCTTATCCTACTAGTAGTGAAACATTGACAACAACAAGAAGACAAATCAGAGAACTTGTCTATGATATTGAGGACATCATGGACAAGTACTTTCCAAAGTTAGCTTCCCATAAGGCTAAGGGAAATGACTTTCTTTGCTGTTTGTCTAATTGCTGCACTGCTCATGAACTTGTTTTGGAAATTGAAGCAATAAAAGGCAGGGTGGAGGAAATCAATACTGCCAAACGAGCTTCCCACGTGTGATATTGGTAGTAGTGGTCATGATACTATATGGGAAGTGAGAAAGAATTTTCTTTATGGTGACGAAGAACCAAATATTGTTGGTTTTCAGGATGACATTGATGAATTGAAGATT
>NC_081343.1:54835885-54914708 GCF_029784015.1 Lycium ferocissimum | reverse complement strand
AGCTTTTGTTAGTAACTTTTTTTCCCTTGAAAAAGACTCTTTTGTGAATGCACAATCATGTTATCTCAGGATATCTTTCGAAAAAGTTATTATTGATGTAAGACCACTTAGTATTAGGGGCAATCATGTACAAAATGAATCATCATTTGGGATTCGAGAGAATAGATAGGATGAACTAACACTTGGGGGACTAAAGACAACTATCATGTCAAGTACTACTGAGAACTAGAGTTGGGAGTCATACGTGTTCGTCGTTTGTTCATTTTATGTAATTCATGCCAAAGAAGAAGGAAGAAGGGATAGCTTTACATACCTTGAAGCTTATCTATTCGCCTACTTCTACTTCTCGAACTTCATAAAATCTACAATCAAGGAATTCATACTATTGTTAGGCTCGTTATCAAGTGCTTATCTTAAGCCTTTAAATTAACTCTTTCTAAAATACTTGAAATTTCAGCATCTCCCCGTTTATATGCCCTAGCCCGAAATTACGATTCGGGAAGTAACCAACAACAGCAACATTTATTACACCTTTCATTTTATTTCAAGTAGATTTTGGCTTATTACGGTGTATACCCTCGGTTTGGTAGTCCGCACCCGCAGCTTTACTCACGAGATATTTTACGTTGTATGTATACGGGGGCATAAATAGGCATCCTTGACATTACAGGAATTAAGTCGAAACGAATCGAATCGAGCAAAACGAAGGAAGCTTCAGAAACCGCCGAAACCAACATCGATGACCACGTCGACGAGCCGTCGACCGGGCACCGTCAACGGTTCTCGAACTCGACATCTCAGCGGTGGTTCGACGGCCACGCGATGGATGTCGACGCGTCGACGACCGTCGACCCGGCTCGTCGACCGTCGACGACCGTCGAAGTTCAACCGCCAGTTCCGACCGTCTATAAATATAAGAACCCACGTTTTATTTCATTATTTTCACAAAAGCCGTATTCTATATCTCTTTGAACCCTCCAAAAAACCCTCCTCTATTTTCACAACAATCTATACCAAAAAGCCAAGATCAAAGCCAAGAATTGACGGATTCATATACTAGGAAGCCTACTAAGGTTTGTGGAGAGTGAGGATTCCTTTGGCATGCAAGTGGTGGATTCCATTCTAATGGAGTAGAGTGACTCAAGGCTTGTTCCCAAGTGTTTAAGGTGAGTTCTATGTTTATTCCTATTATTGAGAGCATTGGGGTTGAAAGACTTGGATTATGGAAGAAAATAGAATATAGAGCTCAAAGGTGAAAGTAATAGTAATCTTAAATAGGAGTTGACATGAATCATGGCTCTTGATGTATTATGAAGAGAATCTTTCTATAAATGATATTAAGAACATGGGAGAAACATAATAGGAGGACGAATGCAATATTGTATTATGACCATAGCTATGGATGCCCTTGAAATGGGAGTAGGAGAATTGAATGATGTATGGTTGATGAAGATTGTGGATTATGAGATTATGAATGTTCTTACAAATGTTTGGGAGATGTTATATGGTATGGGGAAAATTGTAGAAACTAAGGAGATGTTGCCCAATTTTCATTAGCTTTAGTTCAAATATACTTATGTTATCGATTATCTAATTTTTGTACGAATTCCCTCAAGGTAGAATCGCAAGTTAGCGAGGCAGCGAGTGAACGATAGAGAGTTGAAGAGATACAAGGTATGTAAGGCTCGTCCTTTCTTTTCTAAGGCATGATCCCGATGGCATAAATCCCCGACCCTCTCTCCATGACCTTCTTACATCCCATGAACTATGAGTCTATGTTATATAGAGCCTCTTTATGAGATAAAAAGAATAAGAGATATATTATGAATACGATAAAGGTAATGGTGAACCAAAGTCTAGAGATTCTAAAGCTTATGATACAATACTATCACGATGTTCATGCTATGAATACGATATGACATTTTACGAGGCTAATGACCATCATACGATCCCTTGATGTTCATTGTTGCTAAACCCACCTTATGATGTTAATTCCTTCAAGGTGAGGTATGATGATCATGCATACTCCATACGGAAATCGGGGGTTCTCGACCTTACGTCACCCCGATATAGTTTTAGATTATCTTCGAGTTCGAATGTATGTTTTATGAGATGTATACGATGATGAGGTTACACCGTGCCTAGATGGCCGGACATGTCATCGCTAAGCAGTCGCTTATGATCCCATCATTCCTAGATGGCCGGACATGTCACCGCTAATGCGGGCTGCTTACGACACCACCACGCCTGGAAGGCCGGACATGACCACCACTAGTGGGCGGCGTATGATGGTTACCCGGACGCGGGTTAACGACGAGGGTATATGTGATATGATGATAAATGTGATATGACTAAAACGCGCACACACTTTTAAAAGTTGAGCAGGTTATATATTCATCTCATGTCTTATGATTTTTCTATTATGCTCATTTTATTCATGCCTTACATACTCAGTACAATGCTCGTACTGACGTCCCCTTTCTTTGGACGCTGTGTTCATGCCCACAGGTAGACAGGGAGGTGATCCAGAGTCGTAGGAGCTATCAGCAGACTTTGAGAGCACTCCATTGTTCCGGAGGTGCCACTGATTACTATTTTGTATACATATATTTATATTTTGGGCACGACGGGGTCCTGTCTCGTCTTATGTCTAGTACTCACAGTAGGCTCGTAGATATACGTGTGGGTTATTGGTGCCCGTATATGTCAGTGTACATTTTTGTATATCATTTTTTTTGGTAGCCGTACAGGCTTATGTATATCTATGTATAGCCTCAGGGTATTTATATATGTATGTGTTTAGGTTGAGTATGATAACTAGAAATATGAATGGTGCTCGGTAGTTAGCTCTGGGTACCCGTCACGACCCCTAGTCGGTCGTGACAAAAGTGAATATCGAGCTTGAGTTCGGATCTAGGAAGTGTCTACGAGTCGTGTCTATAGTCTTATTTATGGTGTGTAGCGCGCCACAATTATAAACGAGAGGCTGGGGCATTTAGGAAAAATGACTATTCTTCTTCTTAGATCGTGTGATAGAGCCGTGTTATAGGATTTTCCTCCTCCCTAATTGTGTGTTATGATTTCGATAAAGAGAAAAAACCGCCGCCCGAAGGGCAAGGCTACGACGGAAAGGCGGATAGAAAGGGGCTGCCAGCTAATGTGGGAGGAAGGCGAATCACGTAATGAGGCTCGATCAAACACCTCCTCATACTCCCTATTGTAGAAGAACAAGAAGGGGGCCGCCCCTATGCCTCCGGTTCCTCCACCGCTGCTTGGGTCAACAAATGATCGAGGCTATTCATCTATTGACACAGTTAGTTGCCGCTCAAGCACGGCCGCAAATGCAGGGTCCGAGTGACGGAGCGGAAGAGCCCGTGATTTCATGAGTTTAAAAGGTTTTTCGGGTCAAAGCCGGATGAAGATAAGGTTTTATTGATGAAATGTTGAGGACATTAAAAAGTATTCATGCCTCCGAGACCGAATCGGTAGAGTTAGCATCTTATAGACTCCCGAGATGTGGCGGTTCTATGGTATAATAATTGGATATCCTCGAAAAGAGATGCGCTCCTCCGGTTTGGCAAAAATTTGTAGATGCCTTCATTCGTCACAATTTGCCACCCGAGGTTCATCGGGCTAGAGCAGATAAATTCTTGAATTTGAAGCAAGAAAACATGAGTGCCCGGGAGTATAGCCTTCACTTTAACTCATTGGCTAGATATCTCCGACTATGGTGGCCGATATGGGAGAATAGAGTGTATAGGTTTGTGAGTGGCCTAGGGCCACATTTGTTTAAAGATTGCTTGACAAGCTTCATTACGGGGGAGGGATGGATATTTTCCGCATTCGTGCCCATGCCCGAATCTAGAAGAAGCGAACGTCGCAAAGGGGTGAGCGGGATATTGATATAGGGCAAAGTACGAGGGCCGGATCTAGGTCCGTGTAGCGACTATGGTCCGGGGGGGGGGGGGGGATTGAGACAGTCATAATTCAGATATTCAGGCCAGTCAGCGACTAGTGCACCTCCTCAGTTTGCAGGCAGGAGATTGGACCATCCCCTCATTCATTCAAGGTCGAGTTCGAGAGCCTCGAGTTTTCGGTTTGGGGTGATAATAGCCGAGAGAGACCACCGGTCCCACGATGTAGCCGGTGCGGTAAAGTTACATTCGGGCTGTGTCGTCGAGCTACAGATGCTTGTTATGTTTGTGGACAGACTGGGCACGTGATGCGTGATTGTCCCTCGAGGTATGGTAGAGGTGGGGTTCGACCCGCGGGTGTCGCCAGTGGTTTCTTCTCTCCGTGCCCCGACAGATGCGGGCGGACCCCCGATTCCGGCGGGACGAGGTAGAGGCAGAAGGAGGAGCGTCGATTCGGTGGTACTCAGCCCCGTATTTATGCTTTGGCTGGACGACAGGATCTTGAGTCCTCTCTGGATGTGGTTACAGGTATATTGACTATATTCTCTCATGATGTTTATGCATTGATAGATCCGGGTTCTACGTTATCTTATATTACTCCCTATATTGCTGATCGTATTGGGGTGAAACCCGAGCTAATTAAACCTTTTGAGGTATCTACTCCAGTTGGTGATCCCGTGATAGCTAGACAAGTGTACAAGAGTTGTGTAAATGTGGTATGCGAATGCCAGACCAAAGTTAATTTAATCGGTAAAAATGTTAGATTTTGATGTAATTATGGGTATGGATTGGTTGGCCTCATGTTATGCCAATGTTGATTGTCCAACGAAAGTAGTTCGATTTCAGTTTAAAGGAGAGCCCGTGCTTGAATGGAAAGGTAATACAGCATCTCTTAGAGGTAGGTTTATTTCCTACCTTAAGGCAAGGAAGATGATAGCTAAAGGCTACATTTATCACCTAGTTCGAGTTCATGATACCGAAGCAAAGCCACCGACTTTTCAATCCGTCCCGATAGTGAATGAATTTCCGGATGTATTTCCAGATGAACTTCCAGGCCTTTCCCCGGAAAGAGAGATTGACTTTGCTATTGATGTATACCGGACACCAAGCCCATATCTATTCCTCCTTACCGAATGGCTCAGGCAAAATTGAAAGAGTTGAAGGCTCAATTGAAAGATTTGTCGAGAAGGGATTTATTAGGCCCAAATCATCACCGTGGGAGCACACCGTCCTATTTGTGCGAAAGAAAGATGGTTCCCTACGGATGTGCATTGATTATAGACAATTGAATAAAGTGACGATTAAGAAGAAATATTCGCTACCAAGAATTGATGATCTGTTTGATTAGTTACAGGGCACCAAGTGATTTTCCAAAATCGATCTAAGATCGGGTTATCACCAAGTGAGGTTAAAGAAGAAGATATTCCTAAAACAAACTTTGGAACAAGGTATGGCCACTATGAATTTTCGGTAATGTCGTTTGGGTTGACGAATGCTCCGACAGTGTTTATGAACTTGATGAACAATGTATTCAGTCCACTCTTAGATCTGTTCGTGATCGTGTTCATTGACGATATTCTTGTTTACTCTCGGCCGGAATCTGAGCATGCGGATCATTTGCGTATTGTCCTTGGAATTCTTCGGACTCGAGAATTGTATGCAAAATTTTCAAAATGCGAGTTTTGGTTGAATTCTGTGACTTTTCTGGGCCATGTTATTTTGACCGATGGCATTCGAGTTAATACTCAAAAAATTAAGGTCAGAAGACTTGGCCAAGGCCTACAACGCCTACGAAAGTTCGTAGTTTTCTGGGATTAGCAGGTTATTATAGAAGATTTGTGGAAGGAGTTTCTTCCATTTTAGCACCATCGATTTAAGCTAACTCGAAATTAGCCAAATTTCAATGGACCGATGTTTGTGAAAGCGATTTTCAAGAGTTAAGGAACTATTGACTTCGACCCCCCCGACACTCCCGTGAGAAGGACCAGACGATTATGTTGTGTATTGTGATGCCTCTGGTGTTAGATTAGGCTGTGTATTGATGCAGCACCGTAAAGTCATTGCTTATGCTTCGAGGTAGTTGCGAAAACATGAAAAGAACTATCCAACTCATGATCTTGAATTGGCTGCGGTTATTCATGCACTAAAGATGTGGGGACATTACTTGTATGGTGTTCATGTTGATATTTATATGGACCACAAGAGTCTCCAATATATCTTCTTGACGAGAAGGAGTTAAATCTTTGACAGAGTCGGTAGTTGGAATTATTGAAAGATTATGATGTGAGTATTTTATACCACTCTGGAAAGGCGAATGTAGTGGCTGATGCACTTAGCCGCAAATCAATGGGAAGTCTATGTGAGATTCCTTCGGAGAAGAAAGAATTAATCGTGAGCTCCACTAGCTAGCTTGACCTTGGAGTTCGTCTAATTTATGCGGCGAACACAGAGTTGGTATTCATAACCCAACTATTGTTTCATCTTAGATATGGAGGTGAGAAGCGCCAATACGAAGATCCTTAGTTGAGCCATTATAGAGATACATTTCATGAGAAAAAGAAGTCGCCATTTGAAGTTTCTATAGATGGAGTTCTTAGGTACCAACACAGGCTATGTGTCCCAAATGTTGCAGGACTACGTCGTCAAATTCTAGAAGAAGCTCATTACTCCCGATATTCTATTCATCCAGGAGCGACAAAGATGTATCACGATCTTAAGCTAATGTATTGGTGGGATGGAATGAAAAAGGACGAAATTTGTAGCTCAGTGTCCAAACTGCCAACAAGTGAAGGTCGAGCATCAAAAGCCAGGAGGATTATTACAAGCAATGAAAATTCCAACTTGGAAATGGGAAGCGATAAATATGGATTTCATTGTGGGGTTACCTCGTTCCCGAAGCAAGTATGACTCCATATGGATGGTCGTGGACAGACTCATGAAATCAACCCATTTTCTTCCAGTCAGAACCATATATTCAGCAGAGGATTATGCAAGATTGTATCTTAAGGAAATTGTGAGACTTCAAGGTGTTCTGTTATCTATTATCACATATAGAGGAGAACAATTTACTGCTAAATTCTGGAAGTCATTCCAAGAAGGTTTGGGTTCTCAGGTAAAGCTTAGTACGGCGTTTCATCCGCAAACTGATGGACAAGACGAACGCACTATTCAGACATTGGAAGATATGTTACGGGCATGCGTGCTAGATTTTGGTGGTAATTGGGATGATCACTTGCCTCTAATCGAGTTCGCATACAATAACAGCTTACCATTCCAAATATCCGCATGACCCCGTATGAAGCCTACATATGGAAGAAAGTGTAGATCCCCAATTGGGTGGTTTGATGTCGGGGAAACACAATTAATAGGTCCTGAGTTGATTCAACAAGCGGTGAAAAAGGTCAAGGTCATCCGAGATCGATTGTTGACAGCCCAAAACCGCCAGAAATCCTATGCGGACAACCGTCGATGAGGTTTAGAATTTCAAGTGGATGATTGGGTATTCCTGAAGGTATCACCGATGAAAGGCGTGATGAGATTTGGTAAGAAAGGCAAGTTGAGTCCTCGATATATTGGACCCTATAAGATTGTCCGCAAGGTGGGTCAGGTAGCTTATGAATTGGACTTACCCTCAGAACTTGAATCAGTCCATCCGATTTTTCATGTCTCAATGCTTCGAAAATGTGTTGGAGATCCTACTAGGATTGTGCGGGTAGATGATGTTCAAGTGACAGAAAAGCTAGTTTATGAAGAGTACTATGGCTATCTTGGACAGACAGCAGAGAGACTTAGAAACAAAGAAGTAGCTTAGATCAAAGTCTTATGGAGAAATAATAACCTAGAAGAAATGACTTGGGAAGCGGAAGAAAATATGAAGTCTAAGTACCCACGCCTATTCCAACCCCCGGAAGAGATCCAAGGTGCAACCTCGATATTGTGAGTTATGTATGCTTTCTTTTCATGCTTGTGGCCGTGAGTGACCATAATTTATTGCTATCGTGTTGTAGCCCTGTGTGGCATAGTTATTATAAGCTGTTGTGACAGGATGGTAGCGCCATGTTACAGGGGAAACTCTGGCGAAATTTTCGTAGAAGTCCCGAGAACTTAACATTCGAGGATGAATGTTTTTAAAGGGGGGAAGAATGTTACACCTCCCATTTTATTTCAAGTAGATTTTGGCTTATTGGCGGTGTATACCCTCGGTTCGGTAGTCCGCACCAGAGCTTTACTCACGAGATATTTTACGTTGTATGTGTACAGGAATATAAGTAGGCATCCTTGACATTACGGGAATTAGAAGTGAAACGAATCGAATCGAACAAAAACAAACAGTTCGAAGCTATTTGAAATCGATCGCATCGACGGCCCACGTCGCGAGCGGCATGGCCCGGGCACCGTCGACAGGGTTCTGAACTCAGACATCTTAGGTGGCAGTTCGACGGCCACGTCGACGACCGTCGACCCGCGGACCTGGAAGTTTCCAGCCCTGTCTATAAATATAAGAACCCACGTTTTATTTCATTATTTTCCACAAAAAGCAAATTCTATATCTCTCTAGAAGCCTCCAAAAAACCCTCCCTCTATTTTCACAACAATCTATACCAAAAAGCCAAGATCAAAGCCAAGAATTAAGGGATTCATATACTAGGAAGCCTACTAGGGTTTGTGGAGAGTGAGGATTCCTTTGGCATGCAAGTGGAGGATTCCATTCTAATGGAGTAAAGTGACTCAAGGCTTGTTCCCAAGTGCTTAAGGTGAGTTCTATGTTTATTCCTTATTATTGAGAGCATTGAGGGGTTGAAAGACTTGGATTATGGAAGAAAATAGAATATAGAGCTCAAAGGTGAAAGTAATAGTAATCTTAAATAGTAGTTGACATGAATCATGGCTCTTGATGTATTATGAAGAGAATCTTGCTATAAATGATATTAAGAACATGGGAGAAACATAATAGGAGGACGAATTCAATATTGTATTATGACCATAGCTATGGATGCCCTTGAAATGGGAGTAGGAGAATTGAATGATGTATGGTTGATGAAGATTGTGGATTATGAGATTATGAATGTTCTTACAAATGTTTGGGAGTTGTTATATGGTATGGGGAAAATTGTAGAAACTAAGGAGATGTTGCCCAATTTTCATTAGCTTTAGTTCAAATATACTTATGTTATCGATTATCTAATTTTTTGTACGAATTCCTTCAAGGTAGAATCGCAAGTTAGAGAGGCACGCGAGTGAACAATAGAGAGTTCAAGAGATACAAGATATGTAAGGCTTGTCCTTTTCTTTTCTAAGGCATGATCCCGATGGCATGAATCCCCCAATCTCTCCATGACCTTCTTACATCCCAGCAGAACTATGAGTCTATGTTATATAGGGCCTCTTATGAGATAAAAAGAATAAGAGATATATTATGAATACGATAAAGGTAATGATGAACCAAAGTCTAGAGATTCTAAAGCTTATGATACAATACTCTCACGATGTTCATGCTATGAATACGATATGACATTTTACGAGGCTAATGACCATCATACGATTCCTTGATGTTCATTGTTGCTAAACCCACCTTATGATGTTAATTCCTTCAAGGTGAGGTATGATGATCATGGATACTCCATACGGAAATCGGGAGTTCTTGACCTTACGTCACCCCGATATAGTTTTAGATTATCTTCGGGTTCGAATGTATGTTTTATGAGATGTGTGCGATGATGAGGTTACACCGTGCCTAGATGCCCGGACATGTCACCGCTAACGCGGGTCCTTACGATCCCACCGTGCCTAGTGGCCGGACATGTCACCGCTAACGCGGGCTGCTTACGACATCACCGCGCCTGGAAGGCCGAACATGACCACCACTAGTGGGCGGCGTATGATGGTTACCCGGACGCGGGTTAACAAAGAGGGTATATGTGATATGATGATAAATATGATATGACTAAAACGCACACACTCTTAAAAGTTAAGCAGGTTATATATTCATCTCATGTCTTATGATTTTTCTATTATGCTCATTTTATTCATGCCTTACATACTCAGTACAATGCTCGTACTGACGTCCTCTTTCTTTGGACGCTGTGCTCATGCCCACAGGTAGACAGGGAGGTGATCTAGAGTCGTAGGAGCCATCAGCAGACTTTGAGAGCACTCAATTGTTCCGGAGGTGCCACTGATTACTATTTTGTATACATATATTTATATTTTGGGCACGACGGGGTCCTGTCCCGTCTTATGTCTAGTACTCTAGTAGAGGCTCGTAGATACGTACGTTTGGGTTGTTGGTGCCCATGGCGATGTCAGTGTACATTTTTGTATATCATTTTTTTTTGTAGCCGCACAGGCTTATGTATATCTATGTATAGCCTTGGGGTATTTATATATGTATGTGTTCAGGTTGAGTATGATGACTAGAAATATGAACGGTGCTCGGTAGTTAGCTCACCGGTACTGTCGGGAGCTCTATTAATGTCGTGACAACATCAATACTAACATTAACAACATCACTTTCAACACCAACATGTGCCATAAAATAGCCCACACACTGTTTTTCAACTTCGATAACTAACCAACTTACTATACCATTATTTAACGACTTTGTCTCCGAGAATAAACTGGTATTAACGTAAATAGAAAGAGATTCATACCTTATTCTTGTTAAAATAGCAATATCTCCAATAGCCACTTGAATCCACGCTAAAATCCACCGCAAAACAATTCTAGAATCACAACCATGCGTTATCCGGGCTTGATTAACGCTTCGCCACTTGAAAATCACTCAAACCCTCACTTTTTTTATGACGGAATTGCCCTTTATGGTCTTTGAGCTCTAATCGATTTTTTGATGAAAACAAAAATGAGGCTTAGCCCCTTTATAGGTTCAAATTCGGGGGTCGTAGCGATCGATTCTTGTAGCGATCGTAGCATGCGTTTTTGCTCTATCAGCCAAACTTGTAAAGTCCATAATTCTCTACTCCGATGTCCTATCGACGAGAAGTTTGTTGCGTTGAAAACTAGACTCGACGAACTTCATTTTAGGCTTTAGAAACACCTTAAAACACTTCATATGCTGAGAGATATTTTTCCCTCAAGTTGGACCAAAATTTTCACACGAAATACCCATCCTTTCTCCAAAGTCATAATACTCCATTTCTTCCACTCATTTCCTTATAAAACCTTCCGGTATACCTTATGTACATCCTTCATCCATTAAATATACTTAATAATGCTTGCTCCTTATATTCCAAAGTGGTTTTACTTAATCATAACTCAACGTACTTATGTTTCAAATTTGATAAGTGCATCTTCGAAGATACGAGGTGTAACACTACAAGTGTTTGATATAAAAACTGTAGACTTAGCTAAAGATAGTAGAACACAATGAAAGAAAAAAGATCCATATCAGTTATAGCTACTAGCTGAGTGGCATGACTATGACACATATTGTGTACTTTTGATAGCTACTTGCTGAGTGGCATAGCTATGACGCATACTGAGTATTTCATAATCAGGCATCGTCTTATGATGTCAGGTGTCAGAATTAGCCGTGAGTAAGACAATCCACCTGCGAGTCAGAATTCTGCCTCTTCTCTATTTTGGTGAGTTCATTTTGAGATCATAAGTCTGGTGTTGTAATTTCATCTTTTTGTATAGGGCGAACTAACCCTGTAATTTTATTTATTGATTCATTACGTCATAGAAGCTCCATAGATGAATTGTGTAATATTTTGGGTTATGGCTATCGTATCCAATTAACGAGACCAATTAGCACATCTACTCAATCAAACAGCAAATATACATGGTTCTTGTCATGGGAGTAATTTTCAGGGAAACTTACCAATATGTACAGTTCGGCAGAAGCTATTTATCCAAGGGCGAATTTAAGTGCAAAAATTGGGGCACATGAACACATGATCTCTCCTTAAAACTAGGTATTTTATGTATATATTTTCTAAAATTAGTATAATATTATCTACTGGTACACATGCTACAACAAAGCTAAATGATGTACTTGATTGAAGGTTGAGTTATTTATCTAGAGGTCTAGGGATCAAGTCCCAGTTAATTAACTTTTTCCTTCTTTTTTTTTAGTGGTGAACTGTTCAAATCTAGATTCGCCTCTCGTATTTATCAATATGGCCGAAATATACAAAACCTATAAATTGATTATGTATATTATACTTATAAATATATAAAATCTGTACATTTGGTCACATTTTATAAACTAGATCACCCAAAGGCGTTGGGCCATAATTCTCCCTACCCTAATCTAATGTAACTATGTTTTTTTAAACCCTAAATTTCTTCCAGTTTTTTATGCATCATTTATTATTATTATTAAATCATTGAAGTCTCCTTTCTGTATATAATTATATATTACTTAAGGATTCACTGGTAACCACATGGCTCCTCCCAGTTCCCACTATACCGAAGACTTTTTCTTTTAATTGTTGAGATGTTTTAGTCTTACAACTAGAGTGGTAATTTTGTTAGTTACCTAATCATTTTAAGATAATAATTTATCTGTCTAATTATAGGGTTGGTACACCGGATATGCATAAGTTTACAATTTCCATTTTTTCTTGCATCAATTGACTATTGGATTACCAAATCATAGAGGTTTTATTTCGTTGACTACGATTATTAAATCAATAATTTATTTATATTCTACTTAACAGTCCGTCTGGGACTGAGGCTCAAACATTATTGTTTAAGTAGTAGTCCACCGGAAATAGTAGTTGTTGCTGTGTATTTGTGAAAATGACTTTTTTGTTTTTTCTTTTTGATAATTTGTCACTAGGTGCATTTTTTCTTGTTCACACGCAGTAGTAGTTGGACAACTCTGCATATGAGTGTCTTACTATAAGTACCTCTTAATTCAAAGAATCAAAACTCATCAAAATTGAAATAGCTGTTTGAAAAGAAGTTACTCATTGATCCTCACTGTCTCTGAAACACCAAAATCATGGAGTTAATTGCCATTGCTGCTGTGACAAAGAAAGTTGTTGATGTCATTGGCACTCTTGCCCTTGAAGAAGGATATCGCTTGTACTGGTTGCGTGAACAAATGGAGTGGATCCGACGACAGATGGAGAAGATGCAATCCATCTTGAAAGAAGCAGATGCCTATCCTACTAGTAGTGAAACATTGACAACAACAAGAAGACAAATCAGAGAACTTGTCTATGATATTGAGGACATCATGGACAAGTACTTTCCAAAGTTAGCTTCCCATAAGGCTAAGGGAAATGACTTTCTTTGCTGTTTGTCTAATTGCTGCACTGCTCATGAACTTGTTTTGGAAATTGAAGCAATAAAAGGCAGGGTGGAGGAAATCAATAGTGCCAAAACGACGTTCCCCACGTGTGATATTGGTAGTAGTGGTCATGATACTATATGGGAAGTGAGAAAGAATTTTCTTTATGGTGACGAAGAACCAAATATTGTTGGTTTTCAGGATGACATTGATGAATTGAAGATTAAGTTACTAGATCCAAAGATTGCCCATGATGTGATATCGATCGTTGGTATGCCTGGTCTTGGAAAGACCACACTGGCCAAGAAAATATTCAACATTGCTAAGGTCGAGTTAGCAAAAGATAGTCCCTACGACCTTCATTTTGAGTGTTCAGCTAAAGTTTATGTTTCTCATAAACAAAATTTGGAGGAGCTATGGAAGGATATAGCTGAGCAAGTTGGCATCAACAAGGAGGAAATGGATGCCAATCATGTGCCTACTACCCTGTCTGCATTTCTGAGTAAGAAGAGGTATGTCATTTTTCTGGACGATATATGGAGTGATGAAACATGGGACAAATTAAGCATTGCATTTCCTAATAAACCTAAGATTGGAAGTAGAATAATTATCACGTCTCGGTCTCGTAGGGTAGGGAGATATGCTGGAGGGAAAAAATCTTTACACAAGCTGCAGCATTTAGATTTCGAAAGTAGTCAAAAGCTTTTCAATGGACTACTTATAGGAGAAACATTTTCACCCACTCTAAAAGCTATTGGCCAAGAAATTTTAACAAAGTGTAATGGCTTACCACTTGCAATTACTATAGTAGCAGGAATGTTGAGGCAAAGGAAAACAAATCAGCACACATGGATTTATGTCCTCCAGAGTTTAAACAAGGATGATCAACTTTCGAAGGTCCTTGATTTAAGTTATCAAGATTTGCCATTTTATTTAAAACCCTGCTTCCTTTATTTTGGACTATTTCCAAAAGATCATGAAATCAGGGCAAGTGAAATAATTAATTTATGGGTGGCAGAGAAATTTATTCCATTGAGTGAACAAACACCTTTGGCTGAGGATGAGGGAGAGGCTTATTTAGGTGAATTGGTTGATAGGAACTTGATTCAAGTGGTTAGTAGAAGATTTGATGGAAGGATCAGAAGTTGCAGCATTCATAGTCTTTTACATTCAAGATGCATTTCACTTGCATCTAAGGACAACTTGTTCAAAACTTGGAGTAACATAGCTTCCAATTCTTATACAAGTAGCAGTGTTCGGAGATTCACCACCGATGGAAGTAGCCTCTCCCAATTTCTTTCTTTGGAACGTCAAGCTCTCAAAATCCGCACACTTTTTTATCTCAAAGGCTCGGATAAACTCTCGAAGAAACATCTGACACGAGTTCTTCGAGAGTTCAAGTTCCTCAGGGTCCTTGTAATAGAATGTCCTGAACTTCCACCAATATTTCCCAAGGTTTTATGCAATCTAAGACACTTGAGGCACCTCAAGTTAAGCGGCAATGGTCTTGAAAAGCTCCCAAAAGGTATAAGTAGTCTCCAAGATTTACTCACTTTAGATGTTCGCGGCTGCCCTTCTCTCAAACTTCCAAATTCTATTTGGAAATTGAAGAACTTGAGAAATCTCCTCATGCACGAGGACATGCACTGCTCAGTCAATGCCACACTTTGGAAAGTTTCCTCCGAATCTGATAGAGTTATCTCTTGTTGCGAGTCAACTTGAAGAGGATGCGTTAGAAAATCTTAAGAAACTCCCTCGACTAAAGGTCTTGAAATTGAGTCGAAGTTCTTTGGTTAGTGCCAAGATTATTTGTGTTGGATCTCAAGAATTTCCAAGCCTTGAAGATCTTAAAATTGATGAAATATTGTCTCTAAATGAGCTAACAACACAGAAAGGGGGGATGCCAAGGCTCAAAAAGTTGTGTTATTGTAAAGGGCATGGCGTACAAATTGATCACACTAGGTCCTTAGGACATGGTGGTAACAATAAATACTAGTTTAGTGACTAGGATGGAGCGTGATTATTATTATTATTATTATTATTATTTTGCCTTGTAATCCTTATGTTAACTTGTCCTTTGGAATTACCTCTGTTTTCTGTGTTGTTTAGTATTTCATTTTGAAAATACTTCTCAAGTAATGAAATGTTCCTTTTTCAAATACTAGAGAATCTTTAGTGTTAATTAATTTTTTCACTTAAATGTTGTTTCCATATACTGTATTCTATACTTCAACTGCAATGTCTCAATTTAAAGTTTTCTTGCACCTTGTTGTGGCCCTATTGTTTCTATATTAGTCAACCGATGCTCCTCAGCGGAAAAAAGAAGAAGAAGTCAATCGACGCTTTATAAAATGTGAATTGTAAAGCAGCATAAATAATATTCCTAAATTATATAGGTTCCCAACTAAATTCATGTTAAATTACTTTTCCTAATCGGCATACATAGCTTATACACTGATTATACAAGGTTATATTATACATGCATTATTTATGTATATATTATACATGTGTCTGTTATTTTTAGTTTAAGCGGTTGAGTTAAAGAATTATATTTTGAAAATATGCACTACATAATAATTTTTAAATAACAAATCAAACATCGAACGATAAATTATTCCTACCTTACAATTCCTATATTGTAATCCCCATATTACAACTGTCGATCCCGACTTTACAATTCTTGTATTGTTATTCCTATATAACTAATCACTAGTAAGTTTTTAAGTGCTCGAATTGCTTTTACTTCTTTTTTATTTTTTAAATTTTTGACTGTGGTAACTTTTGGTAATCTTTTCAAATTTTTGACACAGCTACAAGAAATATTTATTTTTGTTTTTGGCCAAAGCTATAAGACAATCAACAACATGTGGAAAGAGATAAACTATACATAGAATTACCTTATAACGACATTCAATAAATATCTCTTTCATTCTGCAACTCTATATTTGCCTTCAAGGCGAATTGCATGCAGAAACATTGCGATTTTCTTTTTAGCATCAAGATTGTAATTGGTGTTCAATCAGCTGAATCTAGAAAATTCTTTTTTTGTACAATTTGTTATTTAGTGTATCTTAGAGCAAATAAGTATACAATCAACAAAATCACCAAGTAACAATTATATGGGTTACTTGTTCCTTCTGCCTCAATATCCAAAAGTAGCCTGGAAGACTGTGGTTTTAAATACAACTTTGCATCCTAGATTCAAGTTCATCCTTTGGTTAGCTGTTCAAAATAGACTGACTACAGTTGATAGACTCTTGAAGATTGGGATTGTAGTGCCTACAGATTGTGCTTTCTGTGCCACAACCAGAGAAACATTTGATCATCTTTTCTTTGGCTGTTGTGTGACAAGAAGTGTTTGGAACAGACTGCTAGCATGGCTAGGATGTGCTAGAACTGTTGGATCTTGGCCTGATGAACTAACCTGGGCTTGCCAGATAGCAAAAAGGAAGAATGGTAAGAGCTCTATTGCTGCATATTGCTTTGCTATGACTGTCTACATCATTTGGAGGGAGAGGAACAATCTGAGGTTTAAACAGGGCTACTTCGATGCTGCCAAGATCTACTGGGAGATTGCACTTCATATTCATATCAGAGGGAATGGAATTCAGCTGTGGCAAAATGCTCTCCTTAGCTTGAACTCAATACCATAGACTAGTATTGTTACAGGGGTGGGCGTTCGGTCTTTCGGTTCGGTTTTTTCAAAGTTCGGTTCGGTTTTTCGGTTTCAATTTTTGAAAGTGTACACCGAACACCACACCGAATTAGTTCGGTTCGGTTCGATTTTTTGAAGTTCGGTTTCGGTTTTTCTAATTCGATTTTTTTTCAGCATGGGCCTGAAATGGGCTAATTTCTGCTTGTAAAATTAGGGGTGGGCGTTTTTATCAGCTAATAATTGTTTTATCGAGCAAGGTCAATTTAATTGGATGGCTCTGCGCAGACTGCAGAGTACTGATTATTGAATGCTTATTGATTGTTTCAGATGCTTCATATATATGACGAAGTCCTATAGATAAGTAAACCTCATCACCAAAATATTGACTTCTATGTTAACTTCCAATACCACATTGTTTTGCTACATAACTTAAAAGTTAAAACACATAAGAGGAGATAGAAGTTGATATCATACAGAAAATAATATTAAGCAGCTAAGAAGCAACAAGAAAATGGATCATGAACAGAGCCTATCAAAGGCAACATGAAGAACAGTTACCAAAGGTTACAGAACTTCGATATACATAAACTAAACAACTGAAGATGTACCAATATTAGCTATATTCGGGACAGACATCACATTTAAGAATGAATACTGGAAAATTTGAACTCGTGATGTAATCTTTTGTATCATGGATGTCAAGCTGATCATTAATTAAACTGACTGCAATTCATCATTTCATTAAATTGAGGACATAGGAGAGGAAGTGAGGAAATGAAGTTAGGGCTTAGGTTAACTGAATGAAATTAGGGTGGGTCTATAATCTATAGGGATGGACTTGAATACATTAATTTGGGCCTGAGAGAGTGGACTGAGTGTTGTTAAAAAAAATTGTATTCATGTAGTAAATCTTCCAAAAAAAAAAAAAAACGGTTAAACCGAAATACCGAAGAACCGTTGACCCCGAACCGAACACCGAATTTGGTATACAAAAACCGAAATCGAACCGAAACATCGAAAAACTGAATTAATTCAGTTTGATCCGATTTTTCGGTTTTCGGTGTTTATGCCCAACCCTAGTATTGTATAGAAGTTGTGTGTTTGTATGGTTTATCATCGATGCTATGTTATTTTTCTGGTTTCAGTGTATTGTACATAGCAGCATGTTGCTATTTTGAGAAAGCAGTGGGTCAGCGCTGCTTAGATTTGTAAAGATCACTTTTGGTTGAATGGAACCTTTCAGTTACCAAAAAAAAACAATTATATCATATAAATTGACTTTCATTTTTTTTTTCCCAGACAAATGCACACCTTTTCATTTATTTTGGGAATCTTTAGACAAATAACCGATCGGATTTACTACTTCATTTTTATAGTAGCTATATAAAGATTATACATTTTTATACACAATACATGTTACACTTGATTTTCAACAGGGAAAGAAGGTCAAACCTATCGATAGACATATGTGGTCATCCGATTCTTTCACTTGAACACCTCAACTAAATCTTGTTTCATTTAGACACCTGAGGTAGGGTTCGACTGTGCCATTTAGACACTTTTCGCTGAATCAGCCAAATTTACAAAGTGTGTGAAATACACTCGCTGCTGACGTGGCAAATGACAAATAAAATGAGGACATGTGTCTTTTTTAATTAAAAAAAAACTATTTTAAAATATTTAATAACAAATTAAAAGTAATACTTTTAAAAAGAAAAAGAAAAATTGATTTACACTCAATCAGAAAAAGACACATTATTAACAAAAAGGAAAAGGAAAAAAGGACACAATGAAAATTCTAAAATGAATAGTTGTTCTTGGTGTTTTTCACCATCTTCATGTTGTTCTTGTTACAACCACAATTTTTAATCCAAATTTTGAAGAGAAACTCCTCCAAATTTGTTATAACTTCAGCTAAAGATTCCCCACGAAGACCCAAAGACAATTCAACATTAATTGCTCAAAATTTTCATCAAATCAATTAACCCATTTTAAACCTTCAAGCTTTCTAAAACTCCACTAATGACAAGTTTTTTTTTTTTTTTTTTTTTAATCTTTTTGTGATTTTTTTTGTTTTGTTTATTAAATATAAACGCTTAGGGAGAGAGAGGGTGGTGGCGGTCTTGACTTTTTTCCGGTGAACAAGATAGCAATGGTGGAAGGTTTGTTAAATGGAGAAGAAAGAGAAAAAAATAAAGAAGAAGAAGGAAATAAAAAGAATAAAAAATATATATATATATGTTTTTGTTGGGCTCTTCACGCGCTAGTTTGGTGTGAAAATCGCGCAAGTTGCCAAGTCAGCGAAAAGTGTCTAAATGGCACAGTCGAACTCTACCTGTGTGTCTAAATGAAACAAGGTTTAGTTGAGATGTTCAAATGAAAGAACCGGACGATCACAGGTGTCTATCGATGGGTTAGGCCGGAAAAGAAAAAAGAAACTCAATAAAGATAAGGCAAACAACGGAAACTAAAAGTCTTGAGGCGCATGAAAAACTACATAAAGTGGCTTAATGAAAAAGAGGAAGAAGGACAGAAAATCTGAAAAGAAAATAGAAAAGATATCTCAAAGGAGCAATTTCAAATTACCAAAATCGACGTCGAACTCTAAAGTCTTTACAATTTCTATATCATGCCCGACCATTGTTAATTTGTTATGCATACCATGTTTGGAAAATGTCAGGTGAATATATAGGAAATATCAATACTACCAATTAAATGATGTGCTTATATGCTCCTTTTCAATTGACTTATAAATTCTTGGTTGTTCTTTTTGCCAACTACACACAAAGGCAAGTTTGGTTGGGTGTACAACGTGTATTAACCTGTACATATAATTCAAGTAGCACGCATTGGGTATAAACTGCAAAATGGTCGTTTGAGATGATTGGGATATTTTATGCGTCGATCTGTAGGTGTATCGGTCCATTAATATGAAATTATGGTAAGTATAGTATTAAAAGGGGACGAGATAGACCTAAAATCATATGGAAACAAGTCGTCTAAAGACCTACAAATGTGCTGAGTAAGTTAAAAATAGTAGGACACAATGGAGAAAAAGATCCAAATAGGTGGTAGCTACTGAGTATTCCTGCTAGCTACTAGCTGAGTGGCATAGCTATGAGGCATACTGAGTATTCCATACTCAGACCTCGTCTTATGATGCCAGGTCTGGGAATTGGGCGTGAGGAAGACAATCCACTTGTGACTAGAATCCCGCCTCTTCTTTATTTTGGTAAGCCATTTTGAGATCGTGAGTCACGTGTTGTAATTCCATCCTTTTGTATAGTGTACGTTAACCCTGTAATTTTATTTATTGATTCGTTGCGTCATATAAGCTCCATAGATGAACTGTGTAATATTTTGGGTTATGGATATCGTGTCTCGACTTATAACGGCACACTTTTAATATGTTGTTCATTTTATTCATTTTCATTTTATTCTTTTAACATGGTTGCTAATTTATTGAATTTATGGTACATGGGTACGAAGTGGGTAGTCAATATTCCAAATCGGATCGGTCGGTGCAAGTTGGCAGGCATCGAGTACCGTGCCATGTCTCATCCCATTTTGAAACGTGACATGAGGAATAGGCTTGGCCGAATCTCCTTTAATCTTTGTGTTATTTTTCTTATTTTGTTTTGGTTGTGTGATTACGTGCGAGTTAACCCACGATCTTCCATAACACAGAGTCTAGAAAAGAGTTGAAGACTTCTGAAAATAATGATCTAAAACAAGTCACATACATTTTAGCATTATTTTTTGGAACAGGCGAAAAAAGAAAAGTGCTCACTCCTATTAAATTGAGAATGAAGAAATAGCTAACTTATTATTTACAGATTAAATTTACTTATTGTGTAAAATATGTGTCAACTAGTTTATACTCATTAATGAACCTTGACAAGCTTGCCTTTCTTCTTGTGAACCACAACTCCCTAACCGCAATCCATTAACCAGACCAATTAGCACATCCGCATAATCAAAACAGCAAATATACATGGTTCTTGCCATGTAATTTTTACCCTATTCTAGTGTAGCTATGTTTTTTTTTTTCCCCTAAATATCTTTCTTGTATTTATGCATCATTTATTAGTATTAAATCATGGAAGTCTCCATTCTGTATATTAGACTTATTAAGGATTCACTGGTAACCACATGGCTCCTCCCAGTTCCCACTATACCGAAGACTTTTTCTTTTAATTGTAGAGATGTTTTAGTCTTGCAACTAGAGTGGTAGTTTCGTTAGTTACCTAATCATTAAGATTATAATATCCACAAAGTACGTGTATTATCTGTCTAATTATAGGGTTGGTATACCGGATCATTGACTTCGATTATTAAATCATTAATTTATTTATATTCTACTTAACAGTCCGTTTGGAACTGAGGAGTATGGTTTACATAGTAGTTCACCGGGCATATTAGTTGTTGTGAAAGTGACTTTTTTGTTTTTCTTTTGAAAATTTGTCAATAGGTGCATTTTTTCTTGTTCGCATGCTGTAGTAGTTGGACAACTTTGCATATGATTGTCTTACTATAAGTACCTCTTAATTCAAAGAACCAAAACTCATCAAAATTGAAATAGCTGTTTGAAATAAAGTTACTCCTTGATCCTCACTGTCTTTGAAACACCAAAATCATGGAGGTAATTGCCATTGCTGCTGTGACAAAGAAAGTTGTTGATATCATAGGCACTCTTGCCCTTGAAGAAGGATATCGCTTGTACTGGTTGCGCGAACAAATGGAGTGGATCCGACGAGAGATGGAGAAGATTCAGTCATTCTTGAAAGAAGCAGATTCCAATCCAACTGGTAGTGAAACATTGACAACAATAAGAAGACAAATCAGAGAACTTGCTTATGATATTGAGGATATCATAGACAAGTACTTCCCAAAGTTAGCTTCACACAAGGCCAAGGGAAAGGAGTATCTTTGCTGTTTGTGTAATTGCTGCACTGCTAATGAACTTGCATTGGAAATTGAAGCAATAAAAGGCAGGGTGGAGGCAATCTGTAATGCCAAGACGACGTATCCCACGTGTGATGTTGGTAGTAGTGGTCATGATACTATATGGGAAGTAAGAAAGAATTTCCTTTATGGTGATGAAGAACCAAACATTGTTGGTTTTCAGGATGACATTGACGAATTGAAGAAAAAGTTACTTGATCCAAACACTGCCTATGATGTGATCTCGATCATTGGGATGCCTGGTCTTGGCAAAACCACTCTGGCCAGGAAAATATTCAACATTGCTAAGGTCGAGTTAGCAAAAGATAGTCCTAATGACCTTCATTTTGAGTGTTCAGCTAAAGTTTATGTTTCTCAAAAACAAACTGTGGAGGAGCTATGGAAGGATATAGCTAAGCAAGTTGGCGTCAACAAAGAGGAAATGGATGTCAATCATGTGGCCACTGCCCTGTCTGCATTTCTGAGCAAGAAGAGGTATGTCATTTTCTTGGATGATTTATGGAGTGATGAAACATGGGACAAATTAAGCATCGCATTTCCTAATAACCCCAAAATTGGAAGTAGAATAATTATCACGTCTCGGTCTCGTAGGGTAGGGAGACATGCTGGAGGGAAAAACTCTCTACACAAGCTGCAGCATTTAGAATTCAAAAGTAGCCAAAAGATTTTCAATGAACTACTTATGAAAGGGGCAAGTACTGGAGAAACATTTTCACCCAGTCTAAAAGCTGTTGGCCAAGAAATTTTAACAAAGTGTCATGGCTTACCACTTGCAATTACTATAGTAGCAGGAATGTTGAGGCAAAGGAAAAGAAAACAACACACATGGAATTATATCCTCCAGAGTTTAAACAAGGATGATCAACTTTCAAAGGTCCTTGATTTAAGTTATCAAGATTTGCCAATTTATTTGAAACCCTGCTTCCTTTATTTTGGACTATTTCCAAAGGATCATGAAATCAGGGCAAGTGAAATAATCAATCTATGGGTTGCAGAGAAATTTATTCCATTGAGTGAACAAACACCTTTGGCTGAGGATGAGGGAGAGGCTTATTTAGGTGAATTGGTTGATAGAAACTTGATTCAAGTGATAAGTAGAAGATCTGATGGAAGGATTAGAACTTGCAGCATTCATAGTCTTTTACATTCAAGATGCATTTCACTTGCATCTAAGGACAACTTGTTCAAAACTTGGAGTAACATAACTTCCAATTCTTGTACAAGTAGTAGGGTTCGGAGATTCACCACCGAGGGAAGTAGCCTCTCCCAATTTCTTTCTTCGGAAGGTCAAACTCTCAAAATCCGCACACTTTTTTGTCTCCAAGGCTCTCATGAACTCTCGAAGAAGCATCTGACACGAGTTCTTCAAGAGTTCAAGTTCCTCAGGGTCCTTGTAATAGAATGTCTTGAACTTCCACTAAAATTTCCAAAGGATTTATGCAATCTAAGACCCTTGAGGCACCTCAAGTTAAGCGGCTATGGTCTTGAAAAGCTCCCAAAAGGTATGTCTAGTCTCCAAGATTTACGCACTTTGGATGTCCGCGGCTGCCCCTCTATCAGACTTCCAAATTCTATTTGGAAACTGAAGAACTTGAGGAATCTCCTCGTGCACGAGCACATACATTGCGTTTGTCGAACCAAGGCTCCTTTGCCAAATCTTCAAATACTAAGCCTGATTCGAGGAGACTGTTTGGAGCCTAAACATTGGGAAAACATGAGAAATTTGAGAAAGTTAGGGATATATTATCCTTTAAAGAAAGATAGAAAAATCAATGTCCTCTGGTTTACTACACATCAAGCTGAGAAGTTGGAGAATTTGCGTCTCGAGTGGCACCTTGATTCGTTGGACAAGTCCATGGATTTTTCACAATGTAACAAGCTTCAGAAACTACACTTGAGGGGATTTATTGAGTCAATGCCCCAGTTTGGTAATTTCCCTCCAAATCTGACAGAGTTATCTCTTGTTGCAAGTCAACTTGAAGAGGACGCGTTAGAAAATCTTAAGAAACTCCCTCGACTAAAGGTCTTGAAATTGGGTCAAAATTCTTTTGTTGGTGCCAAAATTGTTTGTGTTGGATCTCAAGAATTTCCGAGCCTTGAAGATCTTAGAATTGATGAATTATTGTCTCTAAATGAGCTAAGAGTAGAGAAAGAGGGGATGCCAAGGCTCAAAAAGTTGTGTTATTGTAAAGGGCTTACAGTACAAATTGATAACACTAGGTACTTGAACATAGTGGTAACATTAAACTATTAGTTTAGTGACTAAGATGGAGAGTGATTATTGTTTTTTTTTTTTTTTCCTCGCAATCCTTATCTTAAAAATAGTTGTTGAGTAACTCATTTTGAAAATAGTTCTCAAGTAAAGAAAGGTTCCTTTCCAAATACTAGAGATTTTTAGTGTTACTCAATTAGTTTTTTCCTTAAATGTTGTTTCCATGTACTGTATTCTATTCTTAATTTACAGTTTTCATGCACCTTGTTATGGCCCCGTTGTTTCTACACTAGTCAATCGATTCTCCTCGGAGAAAAAGATGAAGCCAATTGAATACTTTATAAAAAGTGAGTTGTAAAACTACAAATAACATTCCTAAATTGTATAGACCCCAACCAAATTCTTGTTAATTCATCTGATGAGGTTCCAGGCTCTATTTAGGAATGGTTTTGCTGTAAACTTTCAGTATAGTTAATCATTTATAAATTTCCTATTAATTATCATATTTTGTAGAATATATACATAAAAAAGGATCGAATATGAAAAAGAAGACAAAATATATTAGCAGTAATATCGACAAAATAAAAGTAACAAATTTTATTTTATTTAGAATATAAACTACATAAATTTTTTAATATAACTAATCAAACATTCAATGAATAATAATTCCTACATTATATTTCTGGATACCAATATAGTTGTGGCTATGAGAATTAGAATATTTAGTTAATACCTACATTGTTTGGTTAATTAACTTTTTTTACTTATTTTGATGTTTGGTAAAGAAATATATCTTTTAAGTGCTCGAATTGTTTGAAAATTCTTGAGGTAACTTTTGTAATTTTTTTAGATTTTTGACACAGCTGTAAGACAATATTTATTTTTCTTTTAGGGAAAAGCTATAAGACAATCAACAACATATGGAAAGAAGTAAGCTATAGGTTCAATTACCTTAGAAACTTCCAATAAATATTATTTTTTTCATTCTGTAACAATATATTTTATTCTAGAAACATTGATACAGCATTAAGATAGTAATGGTGTTCAATTAACAAATCAAAAAATAAATTTCTTGTAACAAATATTTTATTCTAGAATATACACTACATAACAATTTTCAATATAACAAATCAAAAAATGACTTTCAATTTTTTTTTTTTTCTCTCACAAATGAACACCGTTTCATCTACTTTAGGGATCTTTATACAAATAGCCGATCAATTTTCTGTTTATTTTTCTAGTCGGTATACATAAATTATATATTAATTTTACACAATTATACATATATCATACTTGATAAGAACATTGAAGAAATCCATAAATAAATCCTTATGATTACAATTCAAATAATAATATATGGTTCAAATATTACAATTCTCTATAGTAGGTACTGTAACCTTTTTTGTGGTATCGTCCTTTGATGAGAATTGAAAATATTTATTTAGAGGATGTTTGTGATGGCTTACGCACTTTTTAAAGTTATTTTGATGTTTGGTAAACTTAAATCAAGTGACTCTTTTTAAGTGCTTGAATTGGTTTTTTGAGCGTGGTAAATTCTTAAATTTTTTGACACAGTTATAAGACAATCTTTTTTTTTACTTTTTGGGCAAAGCTATAAGACAATCAACAACATATGGAAAGAAATATACTATATGTAGAATTACCTTACTAGCTTTCAATAAATATCCCTTTTTTCATTCAGCAACTCTATATTTGCCTACAAGGCGAATTGATGAAGAAACATTGATTTTTTTCAATCAGCATTCAGCTGAATCTTAAGATTTTTTTTTATTTTTTTTTTTAATAGAAATTTTGTTATTTAGTGTATCTTACAGAAAAATAAGTCGAGAATCAACAAAATCACCAAGTAACAATTAAAAATCATATAAATTTTAGTTCCATTTTTTTTCCCTCACAAATGAACACCTTTTCATTTATTTAAGGGATACATTCATTACTTGCTTCATAATCTATTGTTGTCTTTCTATGATTTGACTGTCAAGTAAAACAACATGGTATGATAGTAATCCTTCATGGAAATTGATAACATATTTGAATCGAACTCTTATGTCGATCAGATGAATGCCCTGTATATCCAAAACACTTGACAACATTTGTTAGAATAAACACATTCATTTCACGGCTTTCATTTGTAATATGCAGTTGATCTTACTTCAATATCTCCATGTAGGAGTGAAACTATATCATGTCCATAGTTATAGTGAGATATTTAAATACATCAATTTCATAAATATATGGTACTACAGGACCGATATAATTTTTCCATTTCAACTTCTTTTAGCAGATAATCTACTGCTGTTGGAAACTTTTCAAAAGCTCCAATAATATTCAAGCCATCAACTTGCATAATAATATGAAAGGTTCTGACTATCATAAAGAGACAAGGGTAAACATGATCATCCTTGTTCCCTTCGTCAAAGATATCGTCGACGAGATATCATCTTTTATCGGTTCGCAATTTATATAAATGGTCGATCGGATTTATTGTTTATTTTCCTAGTCGATATACATAATTATACACTAGTTATTAACAGTTATATCTATTATATATAAATTATACATATATAATACACATGCTTGATTTTTAATTTAAATGATTAGGTCAACAACTATTTAGGTCAAGTTTTTTTATTTAGTAGGTATTTGGCCATAAAACAAAAAATAAATCATTTGATTTATTAAACTTGTGTTTATTATTGCACGAGATTTTATGTCAATAAATAATTTTTGGTTGTCTTTCCTAAAAACATGAAATATGATTTATACCCCAATTTCTAAAAACCTGACAAAATCACCCAATTTAACTAATTTTACTTGAATTTGTCATCTTTATTATTTTCTTCCTCTATCCAAACCACATTTGTTAACTCTAATCCTTATTATTTTATGCAATATATAAAACTATATTCGTTAATTAACTTTAATGCTTATTATTTTTTTCAAATTGATCAACTCCAAAAAAGTGTCAATTGATGCCAAATATTATCATTAAAACTGGATCTAAATTTATAGTTTTTATCAAAAGTTCTCATTCTTCAAGAATGTTGAACGTGCCTTAAGCATAGCAAATTGTGATAGCTTGTAATTCAGAGCAAATCAAGACATACATATGATGTTGAGACACATCTTCAAGATTATAGCCATACACACATAGGAAATATTAGAAGATCATATATTTCTTACAAACTCTCATTTAGGCGTTAAGAGATATGAAATTAACATCATAATCCTCTTAACAACATTGGATAACAATGAATCAGGTCACATTCTTGAATCCCAAACAATGTAAGGCACCAATAAGAAACAAATTGAGAAATATTCAATTCAGTGAAATATTCAAGAAACAATGTAATTGTATATAAAAGATGTTTAAACCATGATCTGTCTTTTCAAAATATTCCAAAATGACAAATTTATAAAAATAAATAATATTAAAAGTACACAAAATATAGCCAAAAGATTGGGGGAAACAAAAACAATGAACTTAATTGACTTCTTATTTATAAAAGAAAAAATAAAATTTTGGGTGTTTTTCAAATTTCAAAACAACTGAGCTACTTAAAGTCACTACTTGATTGTATTTGGAATTGTATATTTGAATAAACATCTATAATGCTATATTTATAAAAAAAAAGGTCTTGAAAAAGTTGTCTTATTTAATTGGGAAAAAAGTGAAAAAATTTCATTGCCAAATGGGAGTAACTTTGGTGTATATATCTATTTTGAAATTCCATTTATAAAATTCAGAAGTATATAGACGGTTCTAAAATCATTTAAATATTTTTAATTAAAAATAAATATTTCACTTTTTTTTTTAGTAGACACATTTTTCTAAAGCCCCATGGTAATTTTTTTTTCTGGTGTGTCGGGTCTGGTTCCTTTAAAAAAATATCTTTGTGACTTTAAAAAAATAAGTCTATCCATTTTTTTAATGTATTGACTCCGAAGTGAAAAAAAATTATTAATTTTAGAAAAGTATATATTAAAAAAAATGAGTAAATTTTTTTTTTAGTACTAAACATTTTTTTAATTTAAAAAATAGCCTAAATGAAAAAAACATCGGTGAAAAGGGTATATTTGAATAATTATAACGATGGTATATTTGCATCATTTTCCTAATTTATATATTTTTTTAAAAAAGAAAAGAACTATGAAATAAAAGAGAGAGAGAGAGAGAAAAAAACCAAAAATAAAAGAGGATCTTAGAATAAGAAAAAAGCTGAAAAGAAGAGATTCTATTACCATGAAAAAGAGAAATCAGTATAGTTTTTACTTTGAGTTGTCATAGAGATTAGAGAATATCTAAAAGAAGAGAGAATGGGATCAGTGAAGGAAGTTCAATCGAAAGCAGAACTTGATAAGATTGTGGGAGATGGCTCACCTGCTATTTTACACTTTTGGGCATCATGGTGTGAAGCTTCTAAGCATATGGACCAAGTCTTTTCTCACCTTTCTACTGATTTCCCACATGCCCATTTTCTAAGAGTGAGCAAAATCTTCTCTGTTTTCATATAAAGCTTATATCTTTTCTTATTTGTTGATCGATTTCTGGTATTGTTGTTGCATATATCAATCCAGCAGAGTTTTTTTTCTTACCAAAAAAAAAAGAAAAATCAAGATTCGTTATGGAATTTTGAATGATGTATGGAATATATTGATGGGTTATTGATAGATTTTCTGCTTCATATGTTCTTGTTGTTTAGATATTTTTTTTTTTTTTTTAGGTAACGATGGTATGAAGGGCTTAGGGTTTTGTACACTTTTGGGATTCATGATGTGAAACTTTTAAGCAGATGGACCAAGTTTATATCTTTTTTATTTATCGGTTGATCTCTGGTATTTTTATTGAATAGATTTTAAGTTGGATTATGGAATTTGAATGAACTGTGAAACACACGGATGAGTTATTGATATATTTTCTGTTTGACATGCTCCTTTTGCTTGGAGGGGGCTCTCTGGGTTTGTTTTGGGTTGCTTTGCTTTTGAGGGTTTAGGGTTTTGTGGGCTGTAGCTCATTTGTTAGTAAACTGAAGATTATATGCTTTTTGGCCACATTTGAAGCTTCTAAGTACATGGACTAATCTCTTTTGAACCCTATACTGATTTTCCTCATGTCCACTTTCTTAGAATAAGCAAATCTCTTCAGTTCATATATATACACATATATAAAATCTCAAAAAGTTTATATCTTTCTTATATAGTTGATCATTTTTCTGGTATTTTTATTGCATAGATATCAATATGGCTTATGGAATTTGAATGAATCGTGAAAAGCAATAATTTGGGTAATTGTTAGATGTTGTATTTGATATGCTTTTGTTGTTTGAAGGTCTCTCTTTAAGTTTCTTTGGGTAGATATCCTATGAAGCGTCCATAGCTATTTCTTTAGTAACGTAAAGATTCTGCACTTTAGGGCGTCACAGTGCAAAGGTTCTAAGCTCTTGAACCAAGTTTTTTTCTCACCTCTCTGATTTCTCCCGTGCCCATTCTATGTGAATTCGAACCTCCTAAGTTTTCATATATATGTGCATATATGAAAGAGAAGCTTTAAAAAGTTATATATTGTTTGATTGACTGATTGATTGCAGGTATTTTTTAATAGTAATCTAGCAATGTTTTACTGTTTGCAAAAGGGAAAATTGCACAGAAAGTGACAAGGTCGATTGGGGTAGAAGGAAAACAATAAGTGAAGTGCACACTTCTTTGAAGTGACACACAATTTATGGGAAATTAAAAAATATCTTACATCTATGAATTTAGTATCATAAAAATTAAATTGCAATTAGACTACTAAAAATATTGCAACTAGACTAACTAACTCAGCGTCAAATAGACAATAATGGATATTTAAATTGCAATTAGACTACTAAAAATATTGCAACTAGACTAACTAACTCAGCGTCAAATACACAATAATGGATATAAACCAACTCCTCAGAGATGAGACTCAAGGAAGCGGTTGATTCTCAATGAAATCACTTTGATCCTGTTTGGACAATATTTGATTGAAGTTGAATAAAGAGTATTTGAAGTTAAAGCTGAAAAAGAGTATTTCAAAGTTGAAATTATGTCTGGACATGAATTTCGCTTGGAAAAGAACTTAAAATATTGTGAGTAAGAACCATTATTTAACTTAAACCAGCTTTCCATTTCATATTATCTATTCCAAATTGAAGTTGAAATAATGGACAAAATTGTAAAACAAACATTTATATGCAAATACTATTTCATCATTTGCATGTCTGATGTATTTCCAAGCGCCTACTTTGTTTGTCATTGTTCATGCTTCTCTAAAGCACATGAGGTGTTTTCCAAACGCCTACTTTGTTTTTCATTGTTTGAAGAGCATGCTTCTCTAAAGCACATGAGGTGTTCTTGTGGTTACATAGCTACGTTACATGAATGTAAAGAATCTGAAATATTGAGAAATTTGGGGGCCATTGCTCTCTTTATTTGTTGCTGTCTTATGAGTTGGTACATCAAATCTTACTTCCTTAAAATAGAAAGGTGGAGAAAGCTGCATATACTGAAATAGTTGTTTCATTCTAGCATAGTGAGTTGAAACTTGGGGCTGGACTTTCTTCTATACTAGTTGATGCATTGTAACCCCAACTCCTTAATGGATTATATTCCGGTGCTATCGGAATATGCTCATTATTCATACTGAAGTGTCAGCTCGTCTCTGATTGTTATTCTTTTTCTTTTGTCCTTGTATTTCAGGTTGAAGCTGAAGAACAGCCTGAGATATCTGAGCAACACTCTGTTTCTGCTGTTCCTTACTTTGTATTCTTCAAGGTAACTCACATGGGAATTTGCTTTTCTTGTCCATATACTGTTCGTATATCTGCTTATGTTAGCAAACCTTACTCTCCTACTGGATAGATGGGGAATGAATAGGTCTCACCCCTGCTTATGTGAGTCTACCTGTATTTATTGAGCTTGCTTCTGACTCCTTATGAGACATTCTATGACCTTACTTTTTTGGAGGGTCGGCATCACAAGGGGGCCTTTGCTCATGCGTCGTTTATTCGAATGACTTGGAGAGTCATGAGAACTACTGCTAGTTGTTTGCATTTTTTATGGGATAAAGTTGGTGAAATATATCTGCGTTTTGCCAACAAGTATCAGATTAAGGGTTTCTGTTTCATCTATTTTATTACACTCCATTTGCCACATCATTTCTATAATGTTATTCTCTAGTCACGGTATATCTATTGGTGGGAGGAGACCGTTTACATATCAAATGTATGTCTTCAACAATAACAAGTAAATTGAGAAGATCCTCTCAAGCCACCAACAATCTAACCACTAAAAGATCTTATGTTTGACAAGTGTTCAGAGTTTCTTTTGTTTTCCTGATATTACTTGAATGTAAAACTGTCTCTCATGGCTCCATTATTTCTTTAAAGACAATGACTATGCTCTTTCTGCCCAAAGATTCTGCAATATCTTTGCTGTCATATCTGTTCAATAACCCATTGCAGTGTCAATTCTGTAATGGGAAAATGTCCCTTAAAATAGTGAATAGCTTATCATATTCTGCCAAGGACATGTTGTTTCATTGTGCTCATAATCTTCTTGAAAATCATATGCATCTTAATGAGCCTATGAGATCCATCTGCCCCTTCCATTTGCTGGCCACATGTGCTATTACTACTATTTGGTAGCATATTAAATTATGGACAATGGGAAATATGGGACATCTCATTGAGGATGTATAAGCTTTACAGAAGGGGCAACCCTGCTTATCTTTCTCATTTAACTTCATAGACTTTTGTCTGAAAGTATCCCTAAATTGGTAAGTCTTCAGTAAAGTCTACGAGTGCAGTCGGGATGTACAAGCTCAAAACGATCTCTCTTACTTCTTCATGTCCCTTGTTCTTTTATGCCAGTCAAGTGCTCTGCATTTGAAGATATTATTGTGTTCTGTCAGCCTGATTTTGAAAGCTTTCTCATTATCCATAAGAACATCACAGTGATAATTGGGTTGATCGGTAGATATCTTTTTCCAATCACTTATCTCACTCGGAGGATCGACTGCCTTTTCCTTTTTGCCATTGTCTTTGGCTGGCACTTTGTGAATCTCAAAAGTATTTAAGCTTATGCAAAGGGAAATTATCCATGTGGCATTTAAAAGTTGATAGAATTATTCGTAGATGAACATCTGTTAGCTGGATGAAGAAACATTAAATTCACTAGTTTTTGGCATAATGAGTGTTCTTGAAAGAATTGCCTATAGTTATCAAAAATGAAAGGGTGTGGCTAGTGGTCAATGAAGTGGGTTGAGCACCATGAGGTCTCAGGTTCAATTCCCAGCAGAGACCAAACCACACCGGACATCATGGTTATCAAAAAAAGAAAGAATTGCCAATAGTTGCAGTCACAAATCCAAAATAAAGTTCCCGAAAAATTAATGAAATGTGATTGTTAGTTGACTAAATTTTGTTAGCTACCTTCCCGTTAGTCGTATTGCTCAAACACTCTCAACTGTGATTTTTGTTACATTTGGACAATTCCTTGATGTGGACCTCTCTTTTTGCTTGTTATATTATCTATAATGTGCTACTTTGCTTATTTTAGGAAGGTAAGGCTGTTGATACGTTGGAAGGAGCGGATCCCTCTAGTTTGGCTAACAAGGTTGCAAAAATTGCTGGGTCAATCACTCCTGGGGATCCTGCTGCTCCTGCTAGCCTAGGGATGGCTGCAGGTCCCACTGTTCTTGAAACAGTTCAGGAATTGGCTAGAGAAAATGGCGCTCCTCAAAAGGCGTCAAGTTCCGGTGTTGATGATCGACTAACTAAGCGACTTCAGCAGCTGGTTGCTTCTCACCCAGTAATACTTTTTATGAAAGGGACCCCTGAAGAACCCCAGTGTGGTTTTAGTCAGAAAGTTGTCGACATCTTGAAGAAAGAGAAGGTCAAATTTGGAAGTTTTGATATTCTAACGGACAATGAGGTCCGTGAGGGGTTGAAGAAATTTTCCAATTGGCCGACATATCCTCAACTGTACTGCAAGGGTGAACTTCTTGGTGGTTGTGATATTGTTATAACTATGCATGAGAGTGGTGAACTTACGGAAGTTTTCAAGGATCACGGGGTTGGAATCTCTGATACTTTTGAAGCTAAACCAAATAAAACTGCGGGTCCGTCTGGCTTGAGTGCTGCCCTGACTACTCGTCTTGCAGATCTAATCAATTCTAGCCCAGTTATGCTGTTTATGAAAGGAACAGCTGATGAACCCCGATGTGGATTCAGCAGAAAGGTGGTTGATATTCTTAAACAGGAGAAAGTAGAGTTCGAGACTTTTGACATTCTTACTGATGATGAAGTCCGTCAAGGACTGAAAGTTTACTCCAATTGGTCTAGTTATCCGCAGCTGTACATAAAAGGTGAACTTATCGGTGGATCAGACATAGTACTGGAGATGCAAAAAAGTGGTGAGCTTAAGAAGGTTCTAGCTGAAAAGGGGATACACAGCCTTGAAGACCGTTTAAAGAATCTCCTAAACTCTTCACCTGTAATGCTGTTTATGAAGGGTACACCAGATTCTCCAAGGTGTGGTTTCAGCTCCAAGGTGGTAAATGCCTTGAAGGAGGAAGGGGTTGATTTTGGATCCTTTGACATTCTATCCGACGAAGAAGTTAGGCAGGGATTAAAGACTTTCTCCAACTGGCCGACTTATCCACAGCTGTATTACAAAGGGGAACTCATAGGAGGATGTGATATCGTGCTGGAATTACATAGTGGGGGTGAACTGAAGTCAACATTGTCTGAATAGAACACGCGGACCAGGTTGCGCGTATTATCAGGCATAACATGTTAGCTGAGGGTCTTACACAGTGTCAACAGGATTTCGTGGTGTCTGAACTGTCAGAACTATGTATGGTCGTTGAACAAGAATTTCGTGTTACAGTAACATTTTTAGATGCAGTTATTCTATGTTTGTGAGTCTTGGATTTGATCTTCATTCAGAATGTGTTAGCAAGTGGAGGGCTTACTCTCTTTCTTTTCTTAGTTTGTCTGTGGAGATGCATCCTAGATCCTTCACTTCAGCCATTGATTGTTGGCAAAATACATATGCAGGCCCTTAAACTTGCCAAAAAATTCCCCTCAGGCAACTGAATTAATCAGTGTTCCCACTGAGCACCTAAACTACTAAGGAAGTGTACCAATTTAACACATTTTTTGCAGCAAGTTAAAATGACAGATGCGTGAGATTCAATTGCCATTTGCATTGCAATATGACCAGTGATAGAATGACACATTGCAAAGGAAAACTTTTCTCCCCTAACCCCACCCCACTCCTGAAATTTCCACCACCAGGAGCAGAATTAAGAGAAGCGCCCCAATCAGCACCCTTACTCCCAAAGACGCCATAATTACCACCTACAAAGCCCAAAAATGAACCTGGGCTATCAGAACCGGCTGAAGTATTAAGGCTTCCCCATAAAATCCTGGTTGGGGAGCTTAGATAAGAATCCCCTCTGTTGCTACTTGTGCTGTAGCCAATAGGAGTAGTGTATCTGCTTGAATTTCCCTGAGATATGGGTTTAACATTCCCCCATAACCAAGATTATTGCTAATTTTGGAAGCTCCTACAAAGGTGGGGCTCAAAGTTGGGAGAGTGTATTACACACTATGCCATGTCAGCAAAAGTGTTAAATTGGTACAGTTCTTTAGTAATTTAGGTGCTTAATAGGAACAATGATTAATGTAGGTGCCTAAGAGGAAAATTGTGACAAGCTTAAGGGCCTCTCTATGTATTCAGCCTTGATTGTTTTTGGTCCAAAAAAATGATCACTTTTAGAAGGCGTTATTATTCTTTTCTTTTCTATTCCTCCATTAGACATATATCCATTGAGTTAAGTAAGTGTTTAATGTTGCATTCTAAATTTATTGATGAGTGCAATTACAAATTTTTAGTGAAATACTATCTCGGTTCGCTTTTACTTGTCCACTATTGATCTTGCACGTCCTTTAAGAATTACTCTCCGATTTACTTTTACTTATACACTTTTGATTCTGCACGCCCCTTAAGAATTAATAAATGATGTATTTTTTTTAAGGTAATATCCATATTAATTGTTTATAGTCTCAATAGACTTGAGAATGAGTAATTAATGTTAAGGGTAAAATAAGATCTTTTTTTTTTCTCTCTTGATATCTTTAAATTGAATAAGTAAAAGTGAAAATTTATTTTTAGTATAATGGACAAGTAAAAGTGAACGTCAACGAAGGGAGTAACTTATAATCTATTATGGTAAAAATATTCATCTTAAAAGGATTTTTTTTTAAAGAACATGAAAATTCATTAATTGATTGTGCAATTTCTGTTGTATCCGAGTTAAGTAGGACTCTGAGTCTGTCGATTAATGAATTTAATGCAAAAGAAACCTAATCGTCCTAGTTAAGTTATATAAAGGGGTTTTCCTCAACAAAGAAAACTACTACTTCTCATTAGCTAATTACTCGGGGAGACGAGAAGACATACTTCATGCTGGTGTTTTTTCAAGAGGTAAGCACTAAATTTTTATGTTTGTTTAATAATTTATGCCTATCTATATTATCTGCAACTGCAATCCTGATTGCTTTCCATGGTATGTATTTTCGATCAATATAGTATATTTAACGCCAAAATAACTGCAGAAATAGTTATTTTCATGATGCTATAAAGTCGAGCCCTTTTTTTTGTTTCTGGGAAACTACAGAAAATCTATAAATAACTCGCTGATGTCGTGATGATCCTTAATTTGCTAACCTCAAAGATTTTGCTTAGACCTGTATTTATATTAGAAAAATTCACTAAATATACACAAATATTTAATTACCAACCCAATACAGGCCGCGGGTTTATACCAAATCATAATATTTTACTATAGTTAAGTGATAAATTAAGTGAGGGTGTATATAAATTGATTGTGGTTTAATGATAATTTACAGTTAAACCTCTCTATAACGACATCGTTGGGTACGAAATTTTTTGGGTGTTATAGCGAATTGTTGTTATACACCTATAACAGTATTGATATTTAAATAATATTTCGCTGTTATAGGTAAAAAAAAAAATGCATAAAATCTAATTTTTCATTTTTAATTGCCAAATCCTAACCTTACTCACACTTTGTAAATCTTTTAACGATGGAAATATATATTCATATAATATTTTGTCATAAATAGTGTATTAAAATATCAAAATATTTGATCAAAATCTCTACACTTATTATTGTAATAGTAGATATTCTATTTTTATAAAGATGGTTAATTGTTATATTACCAAAAAAAGAAGATAGTTGTTATAAGGTTGGTTATTGCATTTATAGGTAAAATATTATCATAGAGAAGTAAAATATAACATAAAAAATCAGTTCCGAAAAAAAATTAACTGTTATAGAGAGATGTTATATAAGAATATTGTTATAAAGAGGTCTGAGTGATGTGAAGACACATGTCATATATTTATTGGATTGATATAAATACTGTTGGTAAAATCTAAGTAATGTTCTCCAAGGTCAAAAGAAAAAAAGGAAGATTCTTACAGGGGTATGCAGGCAATCTAGGATTAAAGATCTGAAAATTTGGTAACTCCATAAAATCAGGAAATAAGCAGTTTAATTTGGAGAAAATCGATACAGTAAGGAGGTATTTTAGGAATATTAAAAGAAGCAAATCAACCACAATGGTCAAATCCCAATATTAGAGGACACTGCAAGCAACGATCAAGTACTATAAAAGGGAGTGGAACCGTGAAGAAGAATACAAACCTTTACCTTGGCAAACTCTCTCTCATTCTGTTAGAACCCGTATTTTTGTGCATTGAAATAATCCGGATTAATTATGATAAGTTAAGGACAAAACTATTTCGGGATACAAAGTCGGGATTTTTGACCTTTGATTTTTTTTTTTTTAAGACATAAGTTATGCATGAATTGATTGGTATGGAACGATTAGGAAAATTTGGGGCCAAAAGTGATAAAATTGGAAGTTGAAAAATCATCCATTTTCCATAGTTGGCCATGTGAGTGGATTGAGGCCCCCACACAATTTTTGTGTCAACTTTTGAGTGGAACAACACATTAAAGTGGGCCAAGTTTTTGTACTCTTCATAAAGGGATTAAAAGATGACTACTAGTCATCTTAAGCTCATTTCAACACTTGCACAAAAAAAAAAAAAAGTTGAAGACCTCTCCATTGAAGGAGGCTCTCGGCCAAGGCTCAAGAAAATCCACCCCCATTTCTTGTCCTTCTAAAATTATTCCATTGATGTAAACCTATTATCTTGAGGTCTCTAAGTAGCGTGGAACCATCGTTGGAGCGATCAATCCACTATTTCTCATCTTTTGGAAACCCTAGCCTATTGAGGAATAAAGAAGAAAGGTAAGAATTTCTCTTGTTTTATGGGTTATAAATGTTTTATGCATATTGTAGTGTGTTAATATGGATGAATATCTTGAAATATAGTGTGTTGGAAGTGGGTTGTGTGCTTGAGGAGCTAGCCGTGTAAATGGGTGTTGAAAAATGGAATTGATGAATTAATTCTTGTATCGTGTTTGCTTGTTGTGGAGTGGAGAGGAGAATAAAAACCATCGCTATATGTTCATGTACAATGTGGCCGTGTATAGCCCTCAAATGTTTGGTAAAGGATGAATTAATATCGCTTATTGTTTTAATCGTCGTCGCTATGAATCTTATGTTGGAAATGAATGTTTGTTGACTCAAAATGATGTTGTTAATGTTGCGGACTGTTTTTGGAGGTTATTGTATATTTAATGTAATTGGTATATTGATGAGATAGCATTGTTAGAATGTAAATTGTGGATACAAACTATGATTTGGAAATGAAGAAAAAAAAATTAAGGGCCTGTCTCGGTTGGGGCTGTTTTCGGCCAGTTTGGAGAAAAATTGGGATTATTGGAAATGTTGTATGAATTGCTTAGAATGTCCTTAAATGTTGTTGGTATGGGTTCGGGTTAGTATGCGAATGTATAAGCGTCGATGTTAGCTTGAAGTTAAGCCATCGAATTGAATTTATGAAAGATTGTTGAATGATGTAAAAGAGAGCTACTATTATTACTTTGCCTTTCGAATTGATTATCGATGTTGCTAGGTTGATTATTGTGGTTGTTGTTGTTGATTTTGAGCGAGTTAAATTCTCGGGGTAGCCTATTTACAGGGGAAATGCTGCCCAAATTTTTGTAGAATTAGGGCGAAATTGGAATTTAAGGCCTAAAAGTCATTAGCTAATGTTTGGCATTTTATGGCTTATTTTTAGATCGTGGGCAGCCCGAATCATAGTTTGGATTAGCTTGAGTTCGGATCATTTTGGAGAGCGTTTGAGGTATGTAAAATAACCTTCCTTTTTGGCATGTCTTAGTTAAATTAGGCTATGATTCAAGCCTCGAGGAAACTCTATTCTCGCAATCCGAGCTTGTATATGATTTGCACTTGTTTCCTTGGTATCCTTGTGCTAATATGCCATAACGTTGATCCTTATACCCTTGGAATTAATAATTTGCAAAGGCTACTTAAAAGCTGATTTTTTTTTAAGAACTTATTCATTAGCGATTCAAAAACTACAAACGCTCATAACTTTCTCAGAAAAGCTCGGAATGCTTTGAAACTTTCGTAGGAGTTTGTATGATATATAATGAGTATGTTTTTCATGGGCGGGCCCAGCTCGGGTCTACACCCGTCCGTGGGTCCCGCGATACCCTTTTATGTAATTTAGACAATTCTTGAAGAAAATGTTGTGATGATTATTCCGATTTCAAATATGACTATTTTAACTACTTTATTGAGTTTGATAATACGAGTTTGACACATAAGGACGATTTCGAAGGTTGTAGCTTTGATGTACTAATTCCGATAAATCGAAACTTGTTTTCGCACTTTCCGATGTTAGTAAATATATTTGGTCACCGGATTTTTGAAAGGTAGCTTAATTATTTATTTGCTCATATGCATGTGATTTTGATACGGGATTATGATTTCTGAAGTTTGGATTGATATGCTTTCGAGGAACATTCGGAGAAAATTTGAATTGACTATTTCCTTGGGTTGGAAATAGTAGTACGCTTTGGTTATTCTATTGGGTTTGTAATAATGATTTGTATGTCGTTATATGATATTACCGGGTATTCGGCCGCGGTATGTTATGTTATGTTATGTATGTTATGTCTGTGATATTCGCCGGGTATTTGGTCGCAGTATGTCCCGTGATATTGCCGCCGGGTATTTGGCCGCGGTATGTTCGCGATATTGCCGCCGGGTATTTGGCCGCGGTATGTTATGTGATGTGATAGTGCCACTGGATTTTGACCGCGGTATGTGGTGTGACACTGAGCTCTATGCATAGTTCGTTTTCTTGAGAAAAATATTATTAATAAGTAAACGTTTTGGTATTTTGGATATGTACTTACTTTCTGTATTTCCGCTTCGATTATGGCTCGATTTGACATATTGTATATTTCTACTTTGCATACTCGTACATATTCGTACCGACCCCCTTTCGTCGGGGGGTTGCGTTTCATGCCCGCAGTACGATTTTGGTGATCCGCCGCCTAGGATTTTCATCGACGGTCTTGGAGTGCTTAACATTAGAGCCTACCTTTGGTACATATTCGTCCATGGTGTATATATTTGTTTGCTCGGGGGCACGGCGGGGCCCTGTCCTGTCATATGATTCAGTCTGTCTGTATGTTTAGAAGTCTGTGGACATATTTTGTGGGTTGTGCCTACTTCCGTACGGTTGTGTTTGTATCTGTTGTGTTTGGGCGATCCCATTCGCCGCGGCGGCCGGTCCGCATATGTATATATGATGTTTTGTTGGCCCTGTGGCCTTTGTTGGTATTTACGTACGCGGGTTATTTTGGATAGTCGTAAAACAAAGGAAACTCTCGCGAAATTTTTTTTTTTCCGCAAATTACATAAATTTGAAACATAGCCTTGTCGGCCACGTTATATACTTGGATGTGTTTGACATAAATTGAGATAGCGTTGGATAAGTGTGTTTGGGTGCCCAGATAGGGCACTAGTCACGGCCTACAGGGTTGGGTCGTGACACATTCTTTGCAGACATTGTAATGTACACAATACAATGTACTAAAAGAGAAGTGAGGGGAAACAGGGAGGGTTGTGTGGTTGTTCCTTCTGAATGTTTGTGGGTGCTCTGAGTGAAGACCAACCTTAACGTTGGCGTTGAATCAGTATAAAAGCTTATGTCTCATTTACTATAATTTATCTTTAATCTCTTATTATCTGCTATTGAATATGTAGCTCTCTGTAACCACCATAATCGACCAAGTATTTTAGAAAGGCATACTTCACCCTCCTTGTATTTTTCAATTGGTATCGAAGTCTGTCTCACAAGTTTGTTTTTGCTTAGCAGGAAGTGAGAAAAGACCAATGGCCAGTCATCAAATTGCAGGAGGAATCACTCGAGACGAAGACTCGAGGCCACTATACTTCAAGGGAGAACATTATCGCCATTGGAAGGCTAGAATGAGAACGTATGTTCAATCAATTGACTATCAATTATGGTTAGTCATTCAGGACGGACCACTACCGATTCCTGGTGATGACGAGGGAAAGAAACATGAAGGCGAGGCATCCGCTACTACATCAAAAATCAATAAATACACAAAAGAACAGATGGATGTCATGCAAACGAATGCTAGAGCTAAGCACCTACTTTACCATGCTTTGAGCATGGAAGAGTTCGAAAACGTCTCAAGTTGTGAAACTGCAAAGGAAATATGGGACAAGTTGGAGATGCTCCATGAAGGTACAATTACACAGAAAGTAAAGGAAGCCAAGATAAGTCTTCTGCTTCATGAGTACGACCATTTCTTGATGAAAGAAGATGAAACAATTAAAGACATGTTCCGGAGATTTAATAAAATTCTTGGAGACCTCAAGGCTTTAGGAAAATCCTACTCTAATGGTGAACAAGTCAGAAAAATTCTGAGGATTTTGCCTAGAGTGTGGCAAACTTATGTTGATGCAATTCCATATGAAAGTTTTGTTCAAATGTCATATGATGAACTCCGAAACAAGCTGATTGTTTATGAGAAATCTTTTCTTCAGAGGCATGGACAGATGTTGCATTCAAAACCTTTCTTGATGAAATAGAAAATGAAGAGGAGGACAAAGAAAATCAGGAAGACTGGGCAATGATTTTGAAGGGAATGGACAACATCACGACAAGAAGAAAACAAAGCAAGAGATCCCAGTTCGATCAAAACTCCAGAAGGAACAATGGAAGGAGGAACCCCAAAGGACCAGCATAAATTGTTCCGAACGTGGCAAAGACCGAGCACGGAAATATGTTTTTCACACACGTACCAAAAACTGAACTAAAACAGTTATTTGGAATTAACGTTTAAGTAAATTCATACAGAACATTTAACTGTTTGAATCTCGTTGGGTTGTAATCCAAGTATCAACTTTGTTTCTTCATTTTCATCAATGTTATCAGCTCTCATACTGTTTAGAAGTCTTTCAACTTCTTTACCACCTGCTATATATAATTTTAGTAAGACATGATACATCTCTCTATTTACGGCGACAACAGGCCTCAGTGAATTAAAAAATGATTCAGCGTCATTCACACTGCCATTCTCCTCAAACCAACTGAATATTCTCATGATGCCCTTAGGATCAGGCTTCCAACCTTTCCTATCCTTCTTCAAGGACAACGCAACTTTCATGCATTTCACAGCCCTCTCAAACTCACCTTTATCTAGGTAGCCTGCTGCCAGTCTTCCCCAAATATTTGGTGTTAGTATCTTCCCTTTTGTAGATAAATCTTCAAGCATGGTCGCTGCCTTTTCATATAGCTTTTTATCAATATACCCTATAATGACTATGTATGGCACTCGGATATCATAACTGTTATCGGATGTCTCCCACTCCTTGAGCAACTGTTCCGCTGCTTCAAGTGCATCAAGTCTCACTAGAGCTTCTAACATATTAATGTAATCCCTATTTATGCACCTCTTTAGAGCACTCTTCTCAAGAAACCATAATCTGATTACTTCATCTTTGTTTCCCAGTCTAGAATATACAGAAATGAGGTAATTATACCCGAGCCCTTCTTTATTATCTATTTTCTCCTCCGCTTTCTTGAGGAAACTGTTAGCTTTATCATTTAAGCCTGCTTTAACATATATATTTGCCACAGCAGCATAGGTGTTCCAGTCCATGACGATGTAAGATTGGTTCTCCATTTCATTTAAGACCCTCTCCATCCCCTCAATATCTGATTTTGCTCCATACGAATTAATACATATTCTGTAACTTAAATTGTCAGGACGTACCCCAATTTCCTTCATATGCCGCAGCATTTCAGGGATCCGTTCATACTCATCGGTTCTTGTGTACAGTGACATTATATCATTGAAGGCCACAGAAGATAGAGAAATACCTTCCTCCTCCATCCTCCGCAGATGTGTCAGTGCCTTTTCAGTTTGGCACTGCCGAACATAACAATGTAGAAGAGCACCAAATGTCTTATCATTCTTATCTTCTTTGCTCAAGTTATTGAAGTAGCTTTCTGCAGCAGGAAACCCGTGAACCTTACCTAACAGATCCAGTTGTACTGCATGCTCGGTTGATGAAAAAGTGAAAATACCAGAATTCTTCAACCAGTCGGACGCCTGCTCAACAATTAGCATCAATAAATGAGGCATTCCATTTAATCACTACAAGGAACGTATATACAAGCGGAATCAGTAGCTGAATGTCGCGGATTGTATCTGATAAATGAGTAACATTTCCATAAGAAAGAAACATATCTTATTTTCTATGGGCAACACCCTTAATAATCACTTCTTGTTTTAAGAAAATAATCAAAAATGTTTTTATAATCCAAACCAAACTGCGCAAAGTCTAAACACCAACATCCTAAATTAACAATGATGTGGGAGGAGAATCAAATCCCAGCGGAGGCTACAAACATCTCATCTGCTTAAGCCTTAGTGGACAAAGGTAGCAGGTACCCATGGAGTAGTCCATATACGTGCAAGTTGATCCAGACATTAACATCATAAAAATAAAAAAAATAAAAAAAAAGTCATAAATTATCAACTGAGCAGCTTCACCAACAATGCCACGACACTAATAACAGAAATGATAACTAACCAGAATTTCTAGATTTAAAATTAGCTGCAAATATTTGACAAAAATTACAGAAAAGGAAATCAAGACATGAAGGCTATTCATTTTACTTTCAAAAATCACAACTGCAAGAAACCAAATTTACTAATAGGTAAATAACCTGAGATAAATTCCGATAGATTGAGATGTACCTGGAGGGCCTGAGTGAAGCGTTTACGTTTGCGAAGATCAAGAATGATGCGTTGAAGCTCAGCAAATCTGACTTTTTTGCCCTTGCAGACCCATTCATCCAGCTCATTTGTTACGCTACAGTTGGGGTTTCCAAGTGGACTTATTTTAGAATAGAGTGTCGCTTTCTTCCCCTTGTCTGAATGGTAAAATCGACATGCTATTCCGGTTAGGCCTTGGAATATCCGGCGATTCAATTGCATTTTCTGCTTGACAATTTGGGCACTAAATCACTGCACTGTGTTTTAGGGTTTTAGGAGTTTCAGCTGATTTGGAGAATGACGAAAGGAAGTTCCATAATCACCCTTAAATTTCTGGAAACATACAGGTGAAGGGTTCACCAATCCAACATATTGCATCTACACCAACAAATTTTTATCTCAAGTTTACAACTAATTTAAAAATTGATCTAATATTGCTATATTACTCTCACTGTCTCAATTTATATAAATACTTTTTTTTTTATCGGTCTAAAAAAAAAAAAATGACATTTTGTCTATATTTAGTAGTAAAATTTTAACTTTAAACTTCTCATTTTACTTTTAATGAGATGATGTATACTAATACAAATATTTATAACTTATTTTAGAAATTGAATGTCTAATCAAACACCTTTACATAGATTGGGACGAAAGGAGTATCATTTTACATTGCCTATGATTATACTGCAAATGATAATGTACTTCGTTTCTTCCAATAATACTTAAGTTATGCGTATTATAAACCGATCAACTAAAGCTAAAAGTAATCAATTTAGTCTGCGGTCAAGAAAAGTAAATACCTAAGAAATTATAAGGTTGGGAGAAAGAAAACGAGCTTGATAGGAAATTTGTCAAACCTCTGAACCTGGTCAGCAGAAATGCAAGAACTTCACAAGGAATAAACTGGCTTAGATTAACATATATCAGATGTTAAGCTCATCTATTGAAAATTCTAGAATCAAAGTGTTGAAAAGAATCATCGGTTATGACCAGAACAACTAATTATATTTCCTATGACAAGCTCCCAAAATTTTGGGCAAGACTCGAAAGAGACAACTTCCAATTTTGTTATTAACAATATATATTAGGGGTTAATTATTTTCTCCCTTTTCCCCTTCTCTTCTTTTTTCTTTTTTCAGAGGGCTGGAGTCAGAGTGGTTATATATGTGCAACTAAAAAATTAAAATACAAAGCTCCTATTGGTGGGGTGGGGGTCAATTAATTATTTTCTCCCTTTCCACACTTTTCTTTTCTTTATTTTTTTGGATTGTTGGGGTAGGAGATAATTAATAATACATGTCTGACTAAAAAAAAAAAAAAACAGCTCAACGTACAAAGTTCCCGAGCCTCTAAAACAACTTTCTAGTTTTAGTATGTGGATTTTCCACACATTGAGAAAGGCATTGCAGCAACTTCATTTCCAATGTTTTGAAATGAGCAATTTGCATTTGCAATTCCATCCTTTCCTTTTTCAAGTTTTGGTTCTCTTCCATAAGCATCTGCCTTGTTGTATTCTCTTCACTTCTAGCTAATAATGTTCTCTTTTCACAAGGATTTAAGTATGTAGGGAAGGCACTTGGTTCACATTTCTTCCTTGTTATTTCTGCTAGCAAATGCCTGCACCCTTTTTGGAACTTTTCATGCTGAAATTCCCACCGTTTTGATGCTACTTTCTTGAATCCCTATACATTTAAACAAAAATTCAACATTAATTTAAGGAAATTAAAAAAACTGCAAATATTCAGAGCATGACTTCAACAAGATGGTATTGATAGAATTCGTAGATGAAAAAGATTGCACGACATTGAAAGTTGATCAGATTTCATAGTCTATATATATATATCGTAGAGCTCTCTATTAATATTCTCAAACTTGAAGTCAAAATAGTGTACTCTAGTTATTGTCAGATAAGTTCGTCAAAACCGTAAGGCGACAAGATGTGATCAAAATTTGACTGTCGACTAGGTTGTTTTTGTTGATCGGTTTTGGCTTTCAACCAATTTGACTACCATTTTAGTCACTAGGAGATGTCAGTACAATAAATATATACCAGAATTTCGACAAAAATGAAATGAAAAAAGCTAGAACCATTGTACCACTTTCTGATAGCAAGGTCATCTTTCGGAAATAAACCTTTGCCAATTCGACGGTGATTAATTATGTGATTTTTCAATAAATCAGTGAAAACAACCAGAAGTTAAAGTAAATGGACTACAATTGCTAATTCATGAATCGACTTTGGGACACTAACGGGGACTTTCTTCAAAGACTTAATAACCCATATTATATATTGGACGGTAAAAATTTGGCAAGCATCAAATATTTATACCAAACTAATATACACATACATATACCTGTATGACAATTTTTCTTTTATTGGTATTTTAGCTAAGGGGAAAAGGGGTGTTGCGAAAAGACAACTTGAGTCGATTTGGTTGAAAATTTGAATAACATCTCTCGGGCCTTGATTGTTCCAATAGGGGGGTAATTATTTTAGTATTTTACCGTATGGCACATTGTATTATCTTTCATCCAATTATCTGCCCAAAATTATTATAGTAAAAGACGGTATAACATTAACACGAAACGGCTTATTTGTTAAATTAAATATCTCCACATATTACTTGAAAGTTGAAACAACCATGCATTTCCCTCTACCGAACCAAGTAGATCAAAGCATACAATACTCTTTTTGTCCACTTATAAATTTCAATACAGAAATGCAAATGTAATCCACTTCCCTCCAGAAAAAAGTTCCAAATAACAGACCAAACATATGGAAACAATACGTGTATAGTCTACCTCCGTTCCACATTATCCGTCTTTTATTAAGATTTTATTAACACTTTAAGAAAGAAAAAATAATAATCTTATTAATAGAGTTGTTTAAAACATTATATTGTACAATAGTGATATCTTTTTCTTATCGCCTTCCAAATTTTTCCAAAAGAAATGTAGTGTTGCCCTCAGAAAAATCACCAACTCGTGATATTGAAACATCCGCCAACTGGCCGGTAGTCAGAAAATATAGAATCTCAATTAACACGATCGGCTAATTATAGTGGTAGCTAGGGGTAAGGTCTGCGTACATTCGACCTTCTCCACACCTCACTTGTGGAATTACACTGGGTTTATTATTGTGATTGTTATTGTTGTTGTGCATCAAATTTTTTTGAACGAATCCAATTTATCAAATCAACTAATATTTGAGATACAAGAAGCATTTTGCTCATCAAAAAGGATAAATAAATGGCCTATGATGTAAATATGCACATACATATTTGTAAAGAAAGACTTACATAGGTATTAAGTTGTCTGATGAAACTGGAGAAATTGTTGTGCTTGAAATATTTAGGTAACATAAGCTCAGAAAACTCAGCTGGACACCACACAACAAATCCACTTCCCTCAACATTCCATGAAACAACCTTATTTTGCCCCTTATAATAATTATTATCTTCTTCTTGCTCCTCTAAAAGATCATAAGTTTTCGACAAGAACGGGGCGGGGCACTTCGTCCTCGATGACCGTCCAATTTTCCGGCTAATATTCCGGTCATCTGCCGGTGCCGGAATAGCATCTGTGGCCATAGCTACAAATATATGTTAATGGGATTTTTTGGTTTTTGTTGAGTAACCAAAAGGTGTTCTAGTGCTTCTTGTTGTACTTATAATGTGTAAATTGTAAGTAATGATCTTCTTGGAAATTACTAGTGTTTTTAGAAGGGGCACGTTTCTTTCTATTTTATCTCTTTTTGTGGGCTTTCTTTGTCAAGTGCATGCAACTTTTAAAGTTCTCTAGACACAAAAGGCGACATATATATTCAATCAGTGGATATTTTTATTGATTTTTTTGGTGATGGGGATATATGAGTATCTTGACTAGAAGATGTGTAGAAGTTTCATGATTCTTGAATATAATAAGCCAAAGATACATGGAGTTTGGACACATTTGCCTCTTAATTGGAATTTCGTAGACGACCAATACTCATTCTTCAAACATGACCTTTATCATATTGCTGTCCTGTGTTATGTAATGTTTTGAATTAATTTTTGATGGATAATATTTCTGGTTATCTCTTTTGCAAGTGATTTGATAGGGAAGTTTTTTTTTTTTTTTTTTACATTATTAAAAGGTAAAAGTTAAATTCGTAACGATTAAGGAGTAAGGTTGGTGAAAAAAAGAAGAAGAAAATAGGGTGCAGGTGCCACTGAGAGCTATGGTGAGATTGGTAAGATGAATAAGATCGGATAGTCAAAGATCTCGAATTTGAATTTTAAAAATAAAAAAGTTAGCAATAATATTTAAAGCTATTATTTTCATGAGTCTTACTGCACGACAAAAATTTAAATTAGTCGGGGCTCAAAATGACTAAACATAAATGAACGTGGGTGTATTGAAAATGTGTGCACTCCATACCACAGAATGTGATGCAATAGATGAAGTTGCTTCTCCCTTAATTAATGATTTTGAGTTCGAGCCTTGAGTATGAAATTTTTTGGGCAATTCGCAGAATTGCCCTTCGTTTGGGGTGGTCTTTAAATTTTGCCCCTCATATTTGAAATCTTTAAATTTTGCCCTTCGCATAAACCCATAGGTTCGTGTTCGAACCAGCGCGCGTAAAAATTTTAAAAACGCAAGGCAAGTTTAAATTTCGCTATGCCCCCAACGGCATACTTGTGAAAATGTGCCTTATGGGCGGACTTGGCGTAAGTATGTGGGTCCGGATAATTTTCGATAATTCGTTCGGGGGTTTATCTTGCATCCGTATAAAAGTTTGCCCGTTATTAAAGTATGCCCCCAGGGCATAACTTTGTACCCCTTAAAGTTATGCGGACCGACATACTTATGCCTTATGGGCGGATTCAAAGTAGTCCCCGCTTTGATAATTCCTTCATATATAAAAGTTTGCCCGTTAAAAGTATGTTCCCACCGCATAACTTTGTGAAGGAATTATCAAAGTTATGCGGACCGCATACTTATGTAAGTCCGCCCGTAAGGCATGAGTATGCGGGTCCGCGTAAAATGTGTAATTCATAACAAAGTGTATCTTGTTGGCGGCATAGCGAAATTTAAGCGCGCTGCGAATTTTTTTAAAATTTTGTTGCGCGTGGTTCAAACTGACCTATGGGTGTTACGAAGGGCAAAAATTTAAACGTTTCAAATATGAGGGGCAAATTTAAAGACACCCCAAAAGAGGGCACTCCGCAAAAAAATGAAATTTTTTTTAATAAGTGCTATCCTCGAAATGGGAACTTTACCTAGTGCGAATCCAATACTGATGGACCGATGATATGGGTGAAAAAAAAAATGATAATGTGTGCACTCACAAGTGATTGGAATAAAATAGAAAATGAAGGGAGATCTAAGTAGAAGAGCCGCGAGTGCTGACTCGGCTTCAGAAATCAGAAGAGTCTGGAAAGGTAATTTCACTTTTCCATAAAGTATTTCTTTCCCTTTTTAACATCTCAATGAATGGAAATCAAAACTAATTAAACTTCTCCCCACGCTAGTACTCCCACGACCGCACGCATGTATTTCATCCGTTTTATTTGACATGATAAAATATTTAATTTAGTACAATACTGTTGAAATATGTTATGCTGTGAGGGTTTTGTAGCTACACTTTCATATTATTAAAGGTAGAATAAATTATTTTTAAGATAGAATATATATTGTTTTTCTAGACTTAAAAAAATTCTCACGTAAGATGGAACAAAGAAAGCATATGTCACGTAGAACGAACTATCCGCCAGCACTTCCCATATCTTTTCTATAGTTTTCTTTTTTCCTGCTCTTAATATTATGTATTCTCATATGATATTATTAGTCGCAAATTTTCTTGAATTGTTTTGTAATTCCTGTTATATAAAGATGTATGTTTGTCATACTTTTCGAATTTATAGTTCTGAAAAAACACTCTATAGTCCTAGCTATAACACAAGGTAGTATATGATATCACGTATGTTCAGACAGTGGCGGAGTCAGAATTTTCACTAAGGGAGTTCAAGATATAAAAAAGTAAACATACGAAAAAGTCAAAGGAGGTTCAACATCTACTATGTATACATAAAAAATAATTTTAACCATATATAAATAGTGTTTATTTTTCCTCCGAAGAGGTTAGGATTCCTAAGGCTTCCACGCGTAGCTCCGCCTCTGTGTTCAGACATGCTCAAGTCTTGTTTGATATGTTTATTTTGGATTTTTTTCTTTTTTCTTCTTCTCTATTTTTTGGTAATGAAATAACATGTGATGAACAATTAAGTATTTGGTTATGTTTGACCTTCAACTAATTCAAATTCCTTGTTGTGCTCAACTGCTCATTAATGCCTTCGGATCAGTTCATCGGGACAATTGAAAACCTAATTGGTCAATGAAATTTATGGAATTTAATGTTTTCAAATGCCTTATTTATATTTATTTTGTTTCATTTTATCTTTTAAATAGTTTGTGAGCTGACTTCATTTGACTCTGTAATTTAAATCTGTTACTTTAGACTTTAGAGTCCAGATTTGCATATGCAATTTGTTGGAGGTTTTTTTTTTACTCAACGTCTTCATCTAATATTCTTTAAAGTTCTTAAATTTCCCTGATGCCGTGCGATACATAAATTTCTCAAGTTGTGTCAATAAATGACAAATGTTCCTATTTAGTAATGCACATGTTTTTGTTCTATTATTTCTTTGGCATAATTTGGCTTGTTCCTCCGTTAGTCATCGAAAAATATTTAAAATTAAAATGACCTCCAATTACCATTTTCTTTTATAAGGGGATCAATCAAATTAAACACTCATGTTACACATTTTTTGTTAAAATTCTAAAGATCAGTACTCGTGATACTTTGTTTGAACTCAAGGACAAGGTTAGAACTTCAACTTTATGATTGGCTACTGCAGTTTGAACAAGCATTGCTGTGAAATAGAAGTAGAGATTTTTTTCAAAAAGGTCGATTGAAATAATATACTAATTTCACATTTAAAAGTTTCGGACTCCAACATAGTATGTTTGAATTTTGAGCTCCAGCATAGTATGGTAGAGTTTTACTGATAAAAGTTTCGCCTCCAGCACACTATACTGAAGTGTTTTCATGTTTTAGCTAAGCGTGCTTTTGTCGAGAAACTAAATATGAAATAATTTTGAGATTGTGGCTAAAACTTAATTAGTGGTCCCAAAAGTGGCTATTAGCCAATTTCTCCCAAAATAAACTACTCCATGAAACTGCACGAATTATCCTTCAAATGGGACGGTCTTTAATTTTTGGCCATTAGCAATTGAATTTATGCCTAGTTCTGATATTATGATGCGAAAATATAAACTTATGCCCGCGAAAAAGTTATTTGTTATGAGGGCCAAAAATTAAATACCAGCACAATACATGGCCATATGTGCCAATGAACAATTCTTTGGTCCAGTATAATTTGGGGCAATTCGCAGGAATGTCCTTATTTTGGGGTGGTCTTTAATTTTTGTCCATTAAATTGATGGTCTTTAATTTATTTTCCTTCATTAGAACCCCTTTATTTCGGGTTCGAATCCCCGCTTAGTCAAAAAAAATTTAAAAGAAATCGCAAGGTAGAGTTTGGATTCGCAACTCTGCCTCAGACAAATTTTGCTACCTTCAGGCAGAGTTTGAAACTCCACCTTAAGGTAGAGTTTGCAGTCAAACTCAAACTCTCCCTTAAGGCAGAGTTTTGCATTTAAAATTTTGCCTGAGGTAGAGTATTGCGTATGCTGGCTACGTCTTAACGAATCAAACCTATAACTTTGCAAATCTAAACCTCTGCCTTGCGAAATTTCTTCTTTTTTATCGAAATTTGAAATCGAACTGAAGCTTTGAGATATTAGGCGAAGGTCAAAAATTAAAGACCAGTGCTTTTGAAGGCCAATCCGCACAAAAAAATGTGTTCTTCTGACGTGGGCTAAATTAAAATGGACCGGGTCAGACATACCTTCTTAAACCCACCTAGACCCCCCATATCACTTCTTCTTCCTCTTCTCCGAATGAAGCTTTCTCTAATGAAGTTTTCCCTCTCTTCCTTAAGGAACCAAAACCCAGTACATTTTCACAGAACCATAATTAACCGTTTTTATGAAACAACAACATCGACTAAACAACATAAAGATCATAAGCGTGACTGGGTCTTTGCAAGAATAGCACCCTTAGGTAGCCCAGACTTGTCTATGGTTCCAGTACTCGAACAATGGGTTAAAGAAGGAAAACAAGTGGCCAAAACCGAACTTCAGTGGATTATCAAACGATTAAACAGTTACAAAAGATACAAACATGCCCTTGAGGTACATTTTTTCTTCTTCTTCTTCTTTTGTTTTTGTTGTTTTAGTGAGTTTTGAGACAGTACATCGTGAAAGAAACTGTTTGTTTTCTTTTATTAAGCAAATGACACACACACACACACAAAAACTCAAATGAACCTAACACTCTGTTTGGATGGTTGTTACATATTGTATCCTATTATATTGAATTGTGTTGTACTGTATTATTTTGATGTATAACAACATTTGGATAGATTGTATCATTTTCACACATCAACAATTTGAAAGACAAACCCACAAGAAAAGTAGGATACGGGGTAGAACTACTATGAAATGGTAAGGTAAAGAATAAAATAGAATTATTAGTTAGATAATAAGTAAAGACAAAATGAGGAAACAAAATAAGGTAATGACGCGATCACACCAAATCGGTCGTTACACAAAATGGGACTTTTCGTCTTTACATGATAATGGATTTAACGATAAGATACAATAAAATTTAAGTAACAATCAAAACAAACATTGTATTGAAGATAACAACACAATACGATACAATAGGTGACAACCATCCAAACAAAGGGTAAGCCTTAATCCCAGTTAGTTGCTACAGCAAATATCTAATATAAAATAGCTATTGCTAAAGAAACTTTGATCTCTAAGTTGCTGCAATGTTTGTATTTGGGCTTTGTTGCGTTCGTATACAAGAGGTGCATCCAGGATTTAAACATAACGTGTTCAATATTTTAGATTTTTAGCACTAAACTCATTATACCTTTAAAATTATGGGTTCATTTCTAATATTTGTTGAAATTTTTGTAAGTTTTTATGTACATATCTATGCTCCGTTGTGGAAAATTATGGGCTCAGATGAACCTTTAGCCAAAATACTACATCTGCCTCTGTACAAGTGCATGTTAGAAGTCACTAATGGGCTAAGGCGTACCATTCAGAAAGGCCTTGACGCTTTAAAGAACAGTGTTTTTGATTACTCAGTTTATGCAAGCTGATCGAACATTGGAAATATTAGCCTACAAATGTTGCGTACATTTATTGCTATGTCATTGTGGTTAAGTCCGTGGGAAAAAATAATATGCCGATGTGTTATCGCTTGGTTCCTCCCTCACCCCCAATGAAAAAGATAATGAGCGCTTGATCTTTTTGCGCTAATCTAGTAATCCTTAGTTCCATACTTCCATATGGCCGTTGTTCACTCTGTTAATTTAAGCAAAGGTAACAGGTAAAGAGCATAGGAATGAAGAAAATAGTTCCTCACCCTTTGCAAGATACATACTTATATTACTTCATTGTTGGTCTTCTAAATTTTCACCTTATCTTTTGTAATTTTGTGAACAGGTATCTCATTGGATGACAGACAGAAAATATTTCCCCCTCCAACCTGCTGATGTAAGAACACGAATTAATCTGATGTATAAAGTTAAAGGCCTAGAAGAGGCTGAAAAATACTTCAATAGCATTCCGCAGATATTGAGACGCCCGGAGGTGTATACCGCTCTTCTCAATTGCTATACCAACGAGAAATCTGTAGAGAAAGCTGAGGCCATAATGCAACAACTAAGAGATATGGGGTTTGCTAAGGGTACATTGTGCTACAATTATATGATGAACCTCTATTATAAAACCGGAACATGGGAGAAAATGGATAATCTGATGAATGAAATGGAGCAGAAAGGCATAAATTTTGATGAGTTCACACTCACGATACGGTTAACTGCATATGCTGCTGTTGGAGATTCTGAGGGAATGGATAGAATAGTAGCGATGATGGAATCTGATAAGCATCTCGTTTTGCACTGGGATACTTACAGTATTGCAGCAGAGAAGTATTTGAAAGTTGGGCAGGTGGAAAAAGCTTTAGAGTTGCTGAGTAAACTGGACAGCATGATTTTGACTCGTGAGAAAAGTTATGGTGCATATAATTCATTGTTAAAACTATATGCGGAAGCTGGAAAGAAAGAAGAGGTGCACCGAGTGTGGGATTTGTATAAGCAGAACATGAGAATTCTTAATAAAGGTTACATTAGTGTGATGAGCTCATTACTGAAATTTGGTGATACTGAAGGAGTTGAGAAGATCTTTGAGGAATGGGAATCGGAAGCTTTGTCCTACGACTTCCGTGTCCCAGATGTTTTGATTCACTGTTATTGTAGAAATGGTCTTCTGGGGAAGGCTAAGGCCCTAATGGACAAAGGAATGTCAAAAGGGGGTGTTCCATGGGTCACCACATGGTGTCACTTAGCAAATGGATACATACATGAAGATCTAGTCCCAGAGGCTGTAGAAGCATTGAAGAAGGCCATCTCAATATGCCCCCTTGATTATAAACCTAGCAGGGAGACCTTAGTTACATGTGTAAAATACTGGGAAAAGCAGGGAAATGTGGATAATGCAGAGGAATTTGTAAGGTCTTTAGAAACAGAGCATATCTTCTCAGCAGTTTTTCGTGACAAGTTGTTGCGCTTTATTAAGGTAGAAAAACTACAAACCTAAGCGACACAGCTTGTGTGGAAACAACAGATTTGAGCGACTCTCGCATGGTTAGGCCTGACCTACCATAGCTGTAAGTATGAACTGAAGCTATTAGGCTGCCTGGATACGGAGCAATTAAAGAGAAGTTTATTGGACGAAGATTCTTGTTCTTTGGGTTTCATAACTGAAAATAGCTGATATTTCTCATTGAGACTCACCTATTTTTTGTCTCAAGTGATATTAGGCTGCATATTCATTGGCGATAAGTAATCTACTGCAAGGTCACTCCTCAAGAGAGACAATATGCTTTGTTCTTAACATACATTGTGTCAATGAGCTTTAATTAAAGGCCAAAATTCAACAGAATGTGGTTGGAGCACCAAAGTTCCTTTCCTGAGCTTGTTTAAATTTGGTTATGAAGACAGTGCAAGAAGGTACATTACTTCGTTTTTCGGCATATGTTGCTATTGTAGTTTATGTATCGTGACAATCTTGTTCTTTGGAGAAGCTGAATTATTTGTCCAAGCCCACGGTGTGCCCCCTCCTAAAATAAAGTAGTCAATTACTTAAAACTTCTCTCTAGCTTAGCATATGTAATGGACGTTTCCTCTTGTTTGTGAAATGTGTAGGACCTCCTTTCTTCGATGGTGAAAGTGATAGTGTTTACTTTTTGCATATTTTGAACGAAATACCCACCCTTTTGCACTGATTCTATATGCTAGTTGGCCTAGGAGTTGAACTGTTGGACCAAGGACTGGGTGAATTCTTTCCTAGGCTCAAGTCTTGGCATGCAGAGTTTTCCGATACTTGTGCTAGCAAGAAATAGTAGGTACTCAATAGAATAGTTGTGTTCACGAAAGCTAACACGAACAACACGGTTATTAGAAAAAAAAAATTGATTTCTATGCTATTTTTTCTAATTCCTTTTCAAGAAAAAGTAAATGAAAATCGGGAACAAAATGCACAGTATAAGCAGTGAGTGGTCTCATTAACTCTTGATTTCTATTACCTTTAGCAAACCACTTTAGAGAATGATAGTAGGGCACTGAGAGAGAACTTATCGACGACAAAAAAGAAGAGGTTTCTGTTGAAGGGTATCTGACGCCCTGAGTCAAATGGAATTGAAAAGTCTTTTTTGATATTTCAAGATAGCATCTCGCAAAGGTGCCGCTAGTCGGTTTAATCATGGAACGTCCAAAAAGCCTGGTCAAATGCGAACATTATTATTAGAAATAGATGCCCTAGAACATGTTATTGAATTGAGTGAGAGGTCCATTTCTTTCCTACTACTGAACACGGAAATTGCGTAGATTGCTATGCTTGGGATTCCTTCCCCCTATTTCTCTCTTGTTTCAATGTTTCTCTATAAGCTGGGTATGTAAGGATCACAAGCTTTTAATATTTAATTTTAGTTAAACCAATAACAAAGTACATACCTTGAAAAATAAGAACAATTGCTTCTTGTTAATGAAAACTAGGTGAGGCAAAAAGCAAAGCTGTTCTTCTTTGAGACCTTACTCTTATCATGTGGCTTTTAAGATCAGAAGAAAGATTGTATTTGAATCAAAGATAGCAAATTCATTACAATTAGTTAGGATACTCGTTGTGGTTGGAGGCCGCGAGCATACCTTTAATGGTGAGGAATACAACAGTACCAGTTTCTCAAAAAGATACTCTTTGTGGTTGGCAAAACAGTGACATATCAACCAACCATTTGAGTGCTTTGGAAAATATGGTGTAAAAATTAGTAATCACATGATTACGTGCAAAGCTTATCCTATTTTGGGTGGGCGAACTTAAATTATGTTGGATGTGACAAGTCTAATTAAGATGTTGATCACGCCATGATTTTCTCTATATTTGCCTAGCAGGCCACCGGCCTAGGGTCTTATTTACTTTCTTTGTAATAATGTTAGGCACTAGAATTGCAACTAATTGGACGCGGAAGAAATTTATACAAAATTTGAGCTGAAAAACCTTTGTCCAAGTTAATATAGTTATTGTTATAAAATAATAAAGCAAACAAGAAGAATATTGTGGAGAAAGAGAGAAGAGGGAGGATTCTTTTTCTCTTGAAGAGATGAAATACAATGAAGAGAACCTCTATTTATTATAGGAGAAATTGACTTGGTGCCAAAGTTACTAGCCTAAAATTTCTCCTAAAGATGACATCACAATATTATAATAATATTTATAACACTCCCCCTTGATGTCTATTTGATAGATAATGTGCTCGTTAAAACCTTACTTGAAAAAAACCCGGTGGGAAAAAATCTAGTGAAGGAAAAAAAGTACACATTTCTAATAATACGCTATTTGGTTGCCTCATTTAAAAACCTTACAAGTGCTTGGGACAAAAACCTTGAAAGGAAAAAGAGTACAATGCGTATTAACTCTCCCGATGAGAACTTCAATCAAAAACTTGAATCTTCACATCTCAATCTTGTGCACCATCTTCTCGAAAGTTGCAATTGGTAGAGACTTGGTGAATAAATCGGTCATATTATCGCTCGAGCAAATCTCTTGCGTACGTTGATATCACCATTCTTAAAACCGGGAGCTCATGTGTAAAGAACAACTTTGGTGAAACATGTCTTTGTCTTTATGAATCCTCTCTTTAGTTGGGCAATGTATCTTGGTGCATCTTTCTTTGAATAGAGTTGTATTGGTATATAATATTATTGAAATCACTCCAAGTGCATTCCTGACTTGCTTTATAAACAGATGTTATCTTTATATGACTTGATTGTCACGTAGAACAACATCGTATGACTATAATCCCCCATAGTCATAGCAAAATATATAAATGCATTAATTGCGTAAAGATATACGCACTTCGGACCAAAAATACCGCAAGTTTCTCATTTCAACTTCTTTCGTTGAGATAATCTATTTCTTTTGAAAACTCTTCAAGAGTTTCAATAATTCTTAAGTTACCAACTTGCACTAACCAATATGACAGATTTTGATTTTTACAAAGACGTAAGGATAAATAGAGTCATTTGTGCCCTTAGTCAGTAAATATTCATTAAGGTGATAAAATCGCGCTCACCTTGTTTAATTCATATAAGAATTATGAACAAATTTCTACAACTTGTATATGCTTCAGGCATTTAAAATTCTTTAGGAATTTTCATATAGTTTTGTCAAGTAATTCATATAAGTTGTGACAACATCTATTTCTATTTAAATATGTGACATCTTCGGTGTACGAATGACAGAAGTCCAATAAGCTTTACGCTTACCAAGATGCGTCATTTCACTTGATAATAATTTCTATGTTAGCATGCTTTAATAGACATAGAATTTAGATCCTCACAATCTTTTACAATATTGCGCTATATTGTACCAAAGATATATATATATCATTTGTATCGGTTCGCAATGTATATACTTATTGAGATCTATATCACTTCCATTATTTTAGGTACCTAAACCTCTCATGAGGTTTCATGAAGTGTTATGTCGAAGGCTCTTCAAGAGCACATTGCCTCCTTATAATGATCATTAATCATTTGCTCTCTTTCTTTTCAATGATTATTGCGTTTGGAATATTAGTCTACCACGCTTTATGCATCTTTAGACTCGTCCTTGAGGACATGAATTTAATAGGAGCATTTAAGCTGAAATTAGAAATTAATTTTGGGTTAGCAAATGCTTCGGCTTTTTTGAATTATCTTTTGAATGAGGATCACACTAATGATAATTCATAACATATGTTCTCATTTTATTCTCTCCCCTTATGTTAGAAAAATAACATATATCCCATCTTATTTATTCATCTTTGTGCATATGGTAGATTAATTAATCATATACAAAAAAATAAATGGAAATATATATAACCACAGAGATTTTGAGAGAGAGAGAGAGAGAGAGATGATGTTGTATACAATATAGAGAGAGACCACCACGTGAAGCTTTGTTCTCATAAGCAATGGTTTATTTATTTATGAAGGCATTCAACACCAAATATAGGTACAAACTAGCATTAACAAGATGAATTATCTTGATTACATAATCTGAAAATTGGTTCTCAACTCAATCGTTTTTGAGCAAGTAACTTTGCATATGTCAAATTGCAAGTTGACAATAAACGCACATGTAGTTTTATCGATGCATCTATTTAAGACATCACATAACGGTGAACGGGCCCATATTCACCTTATATTTTTTCGAAATTTAGGGATTCAATCCCGTGCATTGACATAATAAACTCATCATGAGAATAAGCAACACAAATAAATTCTTGAAGAATCTTCAAGTTCTTCGATATATGTCGAATATTCGCACATCATATTTGAATCGGATGGCCAAATTGCTCATTTGTCTGATAAAATTATCTATACTAGTAAACTTCGGGTTTACCATGCCATGTGCTATTTGTTTTAGTAAACTTAAGTTTACTATGACATGAATTATTTTTTGTACCAATAAACTTACGGTTTATTGTGGCATGCAATTCATCATGCTTATATTTGTTGTACAAATCGAGTAACCTTTCATATTCATATTTCTTTTCCACTATGATATTTTGAAGATATTTAGTCCTCCAATCATTTATAAGCTTCAATATGATAGCCATTTACTTTAGTAAACTTCGGGTTTACTACAACTTGGGTTTCGATCATAACAATTTTGTATATTACAATCAAGAATGAATGACATAATAGTATATAAGCTCTTCAGGAGCCTTTAATTTATTCTCCATAATCACATATTGTTCGGACACTACTGGTGTCATGATTCTTGTAGACAAATAATTAGGCTCTTCTGGACCTTGATCATTAATTTTGTACTACCACATATTGCTTGACATTTATTTGTGTCATGAAAGAGAATTTGATTAGATCTTTCCGATGTCATAAGAAGGCAGTGGACTAATTTACATTTAAAGATAATAAATTCATAATAACGAAAAGTAAACATTATGTTCTAAACTTCGTATTTCAAACATCTCCTTCGAGGAGATTCACTATTAATATGGAATATTTCGTATCTTAATGATGACCACATAAATATTACATCCTTGACCAAGAAAAATACATGAATTTGTTATTTCCTTCGGGAAATCAATAACAACTAATCATGCTATCAATGTGGTTATAATAGAAAATATTCTACAAAATCTTTTTCATTTGCCTTGGAACGATATATAATAAAAGTATCCAAGATGATTTGACATCTGACAATTACGTGTAGCAATGATCTTCATACCACAAAATAACATATGTATCCTTTTGTTATTTTATCTTAATGTGTGTTGTGGTATTTCTTCATTCACTTGGGGAATAAAACTTGGTCATTTAGATGAGCTTTATACATAATTTTCAATATGTATAATCCGATTTAATATATTTCCCAAACTTTTTCTACTTATCAAAAGTTATCCGATACTTCTAGACCACCAAAATACATATAGAACAATTCCTTAGTAGTAAGTTACATAATACCAAGACATGTTAGTAATTCGAATTTTGACAACTTTAAAATCTCTATTTTAACTAATTATATTTACAAATTGCTAACAACTTACTTTCCATAAACATGCATATAATACCAAATTAATAATCAAGAATAAGTTCTCATAATATGACCAAACTAGCAAAGGGAAGGGACAAAAATATATTCTGTTTAATATAGTGAAAGAAGGCAATTTATGAGTTCCGCAAATAAAAATAAGGCTAATCGATGCCTTTTTCCTTTTAACAAATATAGATATTATATCAATTTCAAAAATTACACATAAAACCCTTAGCCAATTCCAAATATAGTATAAATTTGACGTTTGAAACCAAAGGATTTTGAGAATTGCAATTGATATCAAGATATTGAATTGAAACGGTTGGACACTTTCAACCACGATATATTTCAACGGCATGTACTTTGTCCTACGACTTCCATAGTTTGATATTAGGTCGATTATGTCTAAACTCAACCAAGATTAGTACTTGACAATTAGTTTCCAAAAGTAAAAACATGTACAAAAATAGGATAATATTTATCCGCTTTATTTTTACGAGTCTTACTACTTCGGGAGTAAGTTTCGATTTAATGTTTTAGGAGCAAATTTCGGATTTACTACTACTTCGGGAGCAGATTTTTTAGTTTTGCTACTTCAAGAGTAGATTTCGAGTTTACTACTTCGAGGAGTAAATCATAGAATTTTTTTTTTCTCAATTATTCTACCTCTTACGGAGGTGAGTGATATTTTCACAATCAAATGCACGTTTATATTTATAGGCTTTACTACATATCATCACATTCACTTCAGGGAATGGATCTATATTTATAGCTTATATCAAAAGTTCCCATTCTTCAGAAATGGAACACAATCATCTGAACGTGCAGGCCATAAGCATATCAAATTGTGATAGCTTAGAATTTCTTTTAAGATATTCTTCTTGGGAGCAAATCGAGGCATACATATTTAGTCCTAACAATAAGCCCATAAAAATAATCCATACGGTAGTCATAGACATAAATAAATTTAATCATAACGAGATTTAATAAATATTCTCACTTGAGTGTCTTGTAAACTCTCATTCTTAGTCATTTAAGGGATATATAAATTAACACCATAATCCTTATAACAATATTGTTCTTCAGGAACACTTTGAGGCATAAATGGTCTAGAACTAATTAGGTTGTCTCAGATCCGATGAATCCAACAAAGTGATATCATTAGTATAACAAGATTAAAAACAAGTGGAGTAATAATTTACTCACCTGGCTTTCGGAGCAATTGCTGCTAATATGAAGCACTGCAAGATCTACACTTCTTTGAAATAAGAATTAGCAACAAAAGCTCATATGTCTAATGTTAAATATGATTTGATATATTCATCTAAATTAATAGCAAGCACGTTTTTGAAGGATCACAAGTTCTTAGAAATAAAGAACATGGAGTGTACCCATATGTTAAATATTTGACCAAAATATGCATGCTTGCAAAATAAAAAAAAAAAGAACGAACTTACAAAGAAAGGCAATACTATAAGCACATATTTGAGGGTGCTAGGCGTCCATACCTCACATGGGTAGTGATTTCTTTAAAAATGCACATACCTTATACTGTGAGCCTTATAGTTAACAAAGACGAAGCTTCTTCGCTAATATCATAACATCTTGTTGATAATCTTTCACTCGTGTAATTAATTGCACAACGAGCTAGATAGAAAATTAAACTCAAAATGGCGACTCCGTGCGATAACGTGTTATAAAATAATAAAGCAACAAGAAGAATATTGTGGAGAAAGAGAAGCTGAGAGGAGAGTTCTTATTTCTCTTGAAGAGATGAAATACAATGAAGAGAACCTCTCTATTTATACTAAAATTTCTCCTAAAGATAGACATCACAATATTATAATAATATTTATAACAGTTATCTTATTTTTTGTTTTCTTTTAATTCTTCTTTTTCTTTTGTTTTATTTTTTTATTACTATTTTTTATGTATGACTATTATTACTCTACTAGGAGTATTATTTTACTTTGCAGGTTACATTGACATAAAAGCCCTCGGTCTCAATGATATTTCCGTAATACCTGTGTAGCCAAAAAGTTAGTGCTTCAGCTCTTTTAGCTGTAGACCCCATTTGCTTTTCCTTATCTTCTGCATTTGTTTAGGAGGGAATCCCACTTTACCCCCTGACATTAAGGGTTGGGAAAGAATACCCCCCTCACATTTTGAATGGGAACGATAACTCTCTTATCTAATATTTTTCGGTGAGAATCTTTTGTTTTTAATAAAGATCTTTTTTTCTTTTTCTTTCTAAAATTATATTGTAAAATTAAATACAATATATAACTCTTATTATTGTCCCATTCACCTATTCCGCTGAAAACAATGTATAACAACTACTTGAAAAAATCTGTTAATAAATTTCAAGCTAGATGTCGTTGGTTTTTTTTTTTTTTTTGAACTAGGGGGTCAAGATCTTAATTATTATACAATCTAAATATAGTCTAGTATCAGTACCTGCGCGAGTGGACGATATTAAAAAACACTAATCTATGTTAAATTGTGATGTCGCTTGTTTGAGGACATTGTATCATAATAAAATGTTATGTATCATCTGATTTTCGATATAATACACTCAAATTAACGATATTTCTGTGAAATTAAAGTAAACAAATTAAATCTTTTTAAATATTATTTGATTTAATTCATAACATATATATATACACACACACACATACACATCTATATATATATATATATATATATATATATATATATATATATATAAAGTACTTAAAATAACGAAACTTTCTCTTGTTATTTGTCGTAAGATATATTGATAAATTTAATAATTACTACTTAGCACTATTTTACATAAGCAATTGAATTATCTTCTTTTTTGTTTCTAGTCCACAAATTTTGTGTTTTAATTTTAATTGTTAATATATATATATATATATATATATAGAGAGAGAGAGAGAGAGAGAGAGAGAGAGAGAGAGAGAGACGAATGATTCAAAACTTGGACATATAGAGAAAAATATAGGTAAAATTTAATAAAGATTAAATCTCATTTCAATGGCTAGTTTAGTGACTTTTTATTATTTTTTTGAAATTAATTATTTATTCTCACCGGAAAATATTAGATAAGGGGGTTATCGTTTTCATTCAATATGTGAGGGGAGCACTGTTTCTCAACCCTTAAATGTTAGAGGGGTAAAGTGAGATTCACTCTTTGTTTAGAATGTTTTTAACCTCTGGAATCTGGACCCCATTCCTATTTGTCTGACAATTCATTTCTCTTTTCAAGCCAGTTAACTTACTCCAGTTGTTTGATTCCATTTCATTTTATAAACATGTGTGGGATTAATTTTGTATATAAAATAATTTCTGTAGCAGACTTACAAATATTTGTATTTTTCCTTCTACAAAACTTTTGCACATCTCAGTAATATTTATCTGTGATACATCTCTATATGACTTTTACTACATTCATGATAAAAAGGAATAATGAACATTTATTTTGTCTTGGGCTATAACAATTTTCAATATTTAATATTCTAAAAATCCTTATTTTAGTTTTAAAGTTTCACTGAAACTGATGCATTTATTTTTTTAATTGAAAATATCAAATAACTAAAATTTATTAATGAAAATTTATGATAGTGAAATTATAAATTAAGGATAGAATGATTATTTTGTTCTACATCTATCTCACTATATATGGCACAATTACCATAACAAGAATTTCACTATGAAATTTAAATATATTTTATTAACTCTCGAAGTTATGGATGGAATTTGAAATTCAAAATTTAAAATTAAAATTAAATAGCTTGACCCAACGAGAGGCGACGGTACTTTTATAACTTAATGTTGAATTTAATTATTCGTCACACAAATCATTCATCGTTTAGTCTTAAACTCATAAATTAATAATAAATATCTAGATGTTTTATTATTTTGTAAAAGATTAAATAGAGAGATTCTAATCTTTCTAATGGCATCACTTTTGAATTTCATCCTAATTTTACATCCTTTAATTTACATTGAATAATCATGAAAATATACTTTTAAAAAGAATTAGTCACCGTGTTGGGAGCGCAGGCTCCATCTTTTGAATGCATTGGCCCAACTTGAAACTTATAATTGTCTTTCATAGCCATTTAGCAACTTTCTTCCCAATTGCGAATTGCCCTTCTTTTTGTCTTTTAAATTTTGCCTCAGTCCAAATCTTTAAATTTTCTTGCTTAAAATTCCACATGTTGCCTCCAGTAAAATTTTAAAAAAAATTTTACAAGGAGTTTAAAAATGGTCAAATACCTGCTAAAATTACAAAGCTATGCCGACCCGTAAGATACTTATGCCTTATGGGCGATTGGCATAAGTACCGGTCCGTATAATTGTTTTAAATACTCCAAGGTCAATTTTTGCCATTAAAAGTATACAAACGGAACTTTATAAGGAATTATCAAAGTTTATCCGGACATACTTATGCCAAGTCTCCATAGCACAAGTAAGCCCGACATAAATTTGATAATTCCTTAACAAGTGTATCTTAGATACACGCGACTCAAATTACTAAACTGCAATTTTTAAAAAAATTTATCTTAAGCGGGGTTCGAACCGTAATATGATTTGCGCGTGAGTTAACGCAGTTGCTGTACGAAGGCAAAAATTAAAGACCAGCAATATGAAAAAGATAATTTAAAGACCACAAATATGAAAAGAAAATTTAAAGACCACCCCAAAAGAAGGGCAATCCGCGCAAAAAAATGTCCCAATTTAGCTAACGATGGGAACATTTTGGGCGAGTATGATTAGTTGATGTGAATGCTATGGTTATTTATGCCAGAACAGTTGTAAGATCTATCGATGGACACTAAAAGTTCATTCTTAATTTTGCACCCAAAAAAAAAAAAAAAAAAAAAAAAAAAACATAAAAAGAAAATATATATGAAATTTAACAGGGAAAACTTAATTCAAGGGTTCAAATCAAGGTTTTAAACAACAATGAACAATATAGTTCTGTTGTAAGCAAGAGCAAAATCATCTTGTAATATAAACTAAAAGCTACTAAAGGAATAAGCTATAAACTAAAAGCGACTAAAGGAATAAGCTGCTTAATTCACATTGCAGATGTTATCTATCTTCAGCGATAAAATTTTAGATTGAAGAAGTATACACTCTATTTCATTGTAAGCTTAATTTAACTTCTATTTTAATCATCAGACTAATTTCATAGATAACTTACAATTTATATTAATTAGAATTCCAGAAATATGGGACAAAAATATATATTTGCGACTGTCTTAGCACAAAAATTTGGAGGACTATTGGACGATCGTATAATAGTTGTTGGGCACCGGCGTAGCCTAGGCATAACCTCACTAGTACTATTAGTAAGAGGGAATGGGAGCAGCTTGGGGTCAATGTAAATTGATTGTTTTGCCCTTAATATTTAAGTTTATTCCATTGGTTCTTTTTGTGTAATTTGATAAATATTTCAACTTTTGGGGCCTTTAAATATCCTCAAAAGACGATGATTATCCTTTTTTTTAATCGGAAAAGGGTCAAATATACCCCTCTACTTTATTTTATCATTTCAATCACTAGAAAATTCAAAGTATCAAATATCTATTTTGTTAGCCAAAATATGCATCTCGAATGGATGGAAATCCCCACGATCACCAAAATTACCCATTTAAAATTACCAATACCCCATAAGTTTACCCAAAAATAATTTCCCCCCATCCAAAAATAAATAAATAATTAATGTAGTTCTTTAAAAAAAAAAAAATTGCAAGTGATCATGTTTTCTTAAATTTAAGCAATATTTGCTATGTTAATTAAGAAGAATAATATTATTGTAATGTTATGTGTTGTTTAATTATAGCTTTACTTATTTTTCTTAATTTCTAAGCACAAAATTGCAGCGTATATTTTTTTTAAAAACTAAAAAAAAAAACAAAAATTATTTATCAGTAAAACTGTTTTCTCTGTCGAAACTAATTTCATCATCACGTTGAATGTTTTTCAGTTGCAAATAATTTATCAGTTTTAATCATCGTTTCATTTTTGTAGAATCAATATTTATGTAGCTTTTATTGATTTGCAAGTGTGTGTGTGTATTCTAATGTTTTAGTAGAAATTTGCGATGTTTAGAAGAAGAAAATATTATCGAGTAATAGTGCGATTAATTGAGTATGTGGTTATTACTACTGGTCTTATGTGTTTTTTAATTTTAGCTTTACTTGTATTTCTTAATTTTTAAGCATAAATTTGCATAGTATTATGTTAAGAAGAAACGAGAGAAGAAATTATTTGTCTTATAATAGGAGATTAATCGAGTATCTTTACAGTTTTACAAGTTAATTTCTGTAGTTTTTTTTTTTTTTTTGGTATATTAAGGTATGGGAAAATTATTTTTTCGGTCGGGTCGGGTCTAACTTATAGGCATGAGTAATTTTAGTTAAATGGATAATTTTAATTGATTTGGAAATTTTCATCCATTCAAGGGCATATGTGTATACTTGGGTTAACGGAGGGGTATATTTGATTACTTTGATTAACGGAGGGTAAAGTTAACCAATAAACTAAAGTAAAGGGATATATTTGACCCTTTTCCCTTTTTTAATATGCTTGTCAAACTGTGAGTCCCACCAAAGTTTCCCACGCCACATGTGCCTCCAGTCAAAGTGAATTTACAAGGAAAAAGGTCAAATGCTAAAATGCTAAAATGTCTTTTCAATTTACAATTATAGTTAGTTTGAAATTGTTTTACATACTTCAATTTTTGTTAGTTTACAAACATTAAGTTATATGTGCCGCTTTAATACTTATTTCCTACAATGCTAACTTCCTCATAAACAATTCTTTTAGTAAGTTATCTAGACAGTTGATCGCCGCCACGTCAAAAAATCCTTTAATTTTTGAAATCCCCCCACCCCTCCCAAATCCGCCACCACTATGCTGCTATTAATCAACAGTGGCAGCAACCATACGCATTCTTGGATTTCACCCAAACATTTAAGTTGTATTTTTCTTATAGACATAAAAACCCCACAAGTTGTGAAAACTATCAAAACTTCCCCAATTCTTCTATAATCTTACCAAATGAGCAAGTCATAGTTCATAACAAAATCAATACGCTATTAGAAGGTCTTTCTAAAAATTACAACATCAATTGATCATACTTTGGTTCAATAAAAAGAAAAATTTAACATGAATAGTAATGTAACTACTCTTCAATATTATCCTCCCATATGGTACGAATAATCTCTTCATGCCGAGCATGCATTTCCCGATCAGATAACCGAGAAAACGAACCAACATTGTTACATTTAAAAATCTTATGGTTTTTTTTTTATATATAAAATCTAAACTTATGGGTCAAGTTTTACATTTAAAAATTTTGAAATCATGATTTGAATATTTCAGATCACGCATTTTTGGATGATTTGGGATTTCATCGCATCAGATAAAATCGCATGTCCAAACGCCTACTAATTTATGTGACCAACTTAAATAATTAATAATACATAATTAAAAAAGCAACCATATTAAATGAGTTGTTCCAGAAAAGAACACAACACAAATTATTTTTTCTAATTAAAACTTGTATGAGTACATTTAAAATTTTCTTTATTTCGTATCACTTGATTTGGATCCATGAGATAAAATCGCATGTCCAAAGATGTGGCTTTCGTGAACTAGTAATATATAAAGGAGAATACCCATTTTTTATAGTCCTCACATGATATCTTTTGGTCATTTTTAACCTTAATGAAAGTTTTTATGACTTTGTAACTCCTCAAACATTTTGATAAATTATAAGAACTTTAAGGACTTTTACATACCACTAAAAACAATGATCTCATGAAAAAGATGATAATGTACCCCACAAAGCACAATAATACATATTTGAATTAAAACATTGTTCTTATAATATTATTTGTTATATATTGATGATATTTACCATTTCATTTAATAAATTAAATTTTTATTCCTCGGATTAAAGTAAATTTTATTTATTTATTTATTTATTATTTTCTCCTATAATTTTACAGATTTCACTCACGGTAGGATTAAATTTTAGATTAAAAGAATAAAAAAAAAATTTATATTATTGTTAAATACTTTGTAAAAAATATAATATATGTAAACTATAGTCCTTCCGTTTCAATCAAAAAATGAGCTTCAAAGTACAGTAGTTAATTAACCTAATTTTACTTGCGCATAATTTTGACATGAAATTTACTTAATATTTTATTATTTAAAAGATGAACTATTAACCATTATTTTCATATATCAACTGAAAAATGTTTGAAAAAAATTTTACTTAAAGAAAATGCAACTTGATTTCAAAAGAGTATTAATACTAAACAATTCCAACAAAAAAAAAACACTTTTTACAAATATATGGCATAATAAATATTCTATATAACGTAGGACAAATTAATTATTACAACTAAAAGTCCACAAGAAGGTTCAAAATTTAGAAAAAGGGGAAACTATGTTATTTCTTAACATGTATCTTTTCAAAGGAAAAAAAAGCTTAAAGTAAGAATAATTTAAACTCACTGACTTTTCAGTATTTTTTGTGTAATTTAATTTGAAAGAACATCTACGAGAGTATCTTACAATACCAAGACTTTTAATTATTTATATTTATTTAGAAGTTAACTTTATTGATTTCAATATTGTAGCATTATATATTTTTGACATTAGTCAAATAGAACATATTTTTTGCCAATATGTGTTCAATTCAGATAAAGGCATGAAATTAATTTTACATATGAAAAAACTCAATTTGAATCATTGGAGATTATAATCTCAAATAATTTCAGTAAAATAGAAATTAGTAGAGATTTTGTGCATGCATTTGTTTGGTTTAATTATTTTGAATAAAAGTCTAAATTAAACTAAAAAATGTTCTCCTTTAACTTTGAGATACCTTTTTGTACTCAAATTTTTTAGAAGTCTTTAAGTGTCAAACTGACACTACAAAAACAAGAAAGTAAGAACAGAGTTTTTGAAAAAAAAAAAATCTACAAATTTAATTTTTCACTTTAGTTAAGCCCGGGTCAAATGCACTAGTGGGTATATATATATATCCAAATATTGGGCCCGTGCACAGCGCCTCTAGTGGTACAATAGGGTCCGCGACTTTTGTGGGTTAAAAAAAAAAAAGTTGAACCAAAATAGCACTTTAAAAATAAATAAATACAAAACTAAGTTTCACGCACGAAATTCGTGCGTGAAAGAAGGAAACAAAAGTCGCTCCTCCAAGAAGGCAACAAAAGTCGCTCCTCCTCCTTCCCCACCATGGTCCCCCAGTTTTCAAAAAAAAAAAGGACCCGCCATTAAAGGCGATTTCAGTGGTCCCCAAGCCTCAAAAACATCGTTTTCGTGTTGTTTTTCAACCCGAAAGTCAATATTCTTGGTCTCTTGAAGTCTAAGAACAAGTTTTTAAGGTTGGATTTCGGAATAGAGCGGCATAGAACTCATTTCGAAAACTCAAAAAAAGCTTCAATCTACGTATTTCACTACGAATTTTCTATTACATTGTTAAATATATTATTACCCTAAGCATAATCATTGTGCAATTGTTGCGGATTTTGAAAAAAAAAAAAAAACTTTGCGCATTTTTTTTTTGCATTTTTGGGGGTTGTTTGGGACTGCCCCCCTTTTTTAAAATTATTTTATTTGTTTATTTGTTTGTTAATCATTTATTAATTGTTTATTTAGTATTTGTTAATTTTTAGATTAGTGACTTAAGTATTTGTTAATTGTTAGATTAGCTATTTCAATAGTTTTTGTTAAGCCAATTGTTTATTTGTTAATTGTTTGATTAGTTAGTTAATTGTTTATGCTAATTGTTTGCTAGCTAATTATTAATCTTTGACTTATTAATTATTAATCTTTATATTTTAGGATTGAAAACCTTTTGCTTAGGACTGATAACCCGTAGTTTAGGATTGAAAACTCGTAGTTTAGGATTGAAAACCCTTAATATAATTTTCGATAAAAGATTACTGATAAGTTGGTATTTTACCAACTTATTTTTTCTTTAATCTTAGATTGTTGCTATGTTTTGATTAAGAAAATAGTGCATTTAATATCATTTACTATAGGTTTATATGATTGAGAAGAGCGTCGGAAGAAACCAAGTGAAAATAAAGTCAAAAAGAGGCCAAACTGGACAGTTTTGTAAAAACTGTCTAGTGCAAAAACGGGGTAGAATTGCAAAAAACGAAAATGAGGAGCTGTTTTGGTTTAATTTTGAGTGGCAAAATTTTGGGACTACAAAAGCAAGACTTGAAAGCATTATTTTTCATCTTTGGCATAAAACACAAGTTCTTGGAGGCTAGGGTTTACACCACACTTTGAAGTTGAAGATTTGAAGATTTGGTTGAGCACCGTCACGCCCCGAACCATGGCCTGGACGTAACACGGCACGGTGCCTTATTTGCATGCGATCATCATGAGGAGCGAACCACATGGCTTAATAAACATGAGATTTCAAAATATAAAATAAAATACTTGTTTAAAAATATGAATCATCATGAGGCATAACATGAGCGGAATACGACATAAACATGATGAGCCTTAAATGCATAACTATCATAAAAGTAAATAACGACTAAACCTCGAAGAAGATGGGGCTCACCAAAAGTTGATATGTGGATGATCCTATAGAGTAGATCTGTCGTCTTGTAAGTCCGTACTACGTATCGTGAAATGCAGTTCTCCGGCAATAGAAAGGGGACGTCGACACATTGATAATATCTTGGTACGTAAAGCAACCGAATGAAATAAACGTGGCATATGAAATAACATGATAAAGAACTCGAACCTGAGTCCGGTCATGAACATGAGTATCTGACATGAACATAAATACATATATAACATGAGTAAAAACATTGTAAGTTGGGAGAGCATTAATATAACCGACATATAACCACCACGGTAACACGTGGCGTCTGATCTCTACCCGATCAGCTAAGCCATCTTGTACCTTGCTGGGGTACAAGACATGAACATAACATGAATGGATCCAAATCCCTCAATGGGGAAAACATGAAGGAATCATCCCTGGCGGGGCGGAGCGATCCTTATCCTACTGTGGCAAACGTAGTTTTAATTCGTCCCGAGCCTTCTCGGTAATCTGTGCAACTCCCAAAAACATGGACATGATATAGTTAGCTAAAAAGCCCATGATTTTCGTGAAATAACTTGTAAACAACTTGTAATCATGATTTCACGAAATAACTTGTAAACATGATTTCATGAAATAACTTGTATTTAGCATGTATGTATCTTAAAACATGGCATGAAGATAATTATATAATACAATTGCATGAAAACTTGTAGACACGTAGGATATTCGTGAAATAAGCATTTTTATTTAAAAGCATGCATACAAGAACCCATAGAATACGAGATATGAGTTTTCATGGATTACGGACAGATTCTCAATAATCAAAATAAAATATTAAGAACACAACAACGAGATTATATCACAAAGATTAATATAATATAGTACATAGACCTAGGGTTATCATGAACATAGCTAGAACCCTAGTTTTTGGAGAACTTGCGTGTAATCATGGAAGAAGGGCGTGGGGAAGAACAATGATGTTTCCACACGTAGATAGAAACCCTACATACCTTAGTTGCTCCAAAACTTGAAGAAAAGGTCTGAACTTTGAAGAAGAAACCAAAGCTTTGAACTTGAAACCTTGAGAAGAGTTTTCACTGATTTTCGTAGCTACTGTTCGTGGCTCAAAGGGTACTTCTCCGTACCGCCAAATACAATGTCCACCATTCATATTTTAGACTTATGTGTTATGAACACTCAGTTAAAATTTTGGCTTGATCCAACGATTAGATTATCGGGAAACACCAAACTAATATGGCTGGTTGGAATGAAACTCAACAGAAAAATACTAGAGTTTTCTTCAATTTTTTACAACTCTTGATTTTTATAGGGTAACGGGATGGATGGATTTATTCTACTTTTTATAAATGATAAATCTTGTAGAATACAAAGGTTCTTGATTAAAATATTTACCTTGGAGGAAATCTTAGGAAACTAGATTGCCAAATCAAATTCTTGAAAGTTACTTGATTTTTCTTGATTGCAAGAATAAGTTTCTTGAAAGATTGAAGTGCCTAGGTTCTTTAGGGATGGAGGTAGAGAGAAAAAGAATAGTCTCTTAGGGTTTATAATAGTGTTATGGACGTTTTTTCTTCATAAAATAATAAAATAGGGAGTCCCGATTCTAGTAGGAAAAGGCTAAAAAATGTAACCCAAAATCTAAAAATTCTGCTCTAACTAGCGATAGTAAAATAGATATAACTCTAAGCACAGAGCTCTGTTTGGGCTCCACAAGATATCATTGGAAAGCTATTCCAAAGGGACAACTTTCATGTTTTAATGTTTCTCAAATTATCAACTAATCAAGGAGTTACGGGTGCCCGAAGTAGGCTAGTCAACCACTTTCGTAGTACAAACTTTCAAATTTTTTTGCTAAAACTCTAACGATACAAGTCTAACATGAGTTCTAAGATACGGGGTGTTACAAGCACTTTCTTGAACCTTTACTTTATTTCTTTAATTTCTTGCTTTGTAATGAATATCTAAGTGTGTAGTATTTCATTTCTATACTTGAACCTTGTTTATGGAAGTATACATTGTTAAAGTTTGGATTGAAACTCTTGTTTTGCTTATGTATTGAATGATTTTTATTTCTAATGAATTGAGTCTTTGTTTCTTTAATTAATCTCGTCTTGAATGATTCTTAAGGGAGTAGCTAAACCTAAGACTCGCCCATTTACTTTGATTGAGCTCGGAAGAGAAAATCTAGGTTGGGAAAGATTAATTAACAAAAATTTGGGTCATTAAACCCATCTAATAACTTGAGCTCGGAAGAGGATAGTTACTTAAGGTTAAATTGATTGTGCCTAATATCACACTCTAAGGCTTGGAAAAGCTTAGAGTGAAATTCATTGATTTGGTTGGAAGACTTTCAATGAGATTTTAGAAATCATTATCTATTGACATAAACCCCGCTCTTAGTTATAAAATCGTGAAATACATTGGATCGTTACTTGAGCGTAATTTCCTTTCTATCCAAACTTGTGGCCATTGATCATTTTACCCCCTTTCTAGTTAGTTTTATCTTTGTTATTTTTGAAATCAAAAATCAAATATTGAAAAAGTGTTTGGCTTAGCTTAGAAAGTGATAATTCCTTACTTGTTTAAATCTCCTAGTATATTGTTCCCTATGGATTCGCCCCCGGCTCATAGTTGGATAAATTATATTACGGCGACCGTGTACACTTTCTCTTTGAGGAGTGAATTTGGACGTTATCAATTTTGGGCGCGTTCGGGAACAATTTGGCGTATTTAGGCTAGTGTGGGAAATAAGCTAACTTGCTTGGTTCCAAACTTGTGAATATTTGTGTAGTTGCTTCTTTGCTTTATTTTATATATAAAAAAAATGGCATCATTCCATGAAAATGGGTCGGATGGTAGTTGCTCATACTTTGATGACCCTTGTCCTTATTTCGAGGACCCCACTCTTGGAAAACTTGTTTAAAGTCTCCCGGGGGAGGATTGTGTGCACAATCTTGAACCCATGAGTGGAGCATATGTGATATATGTGGTGGTCAAAATGGTCATTGGGCTAATTGTGATTATTTGTCCGTCCTTCCCCGAACCCCCACTATGATGATTCTAATTTTCTTTTTGTGACAATGATAGGAAAGGAAGTGGAAGAAGTTGAGAATGGTCAAAATGGAGAGTTCAAGCTCATGATGGAGTGCCTCCTTGATGGAGGAAATGAAAATCAAAAAGTCTTGGAGGAGTACTTGGAAACTACTCTCCAAAAAGGCTTGATGATTGAAGACAAAAATCTTCTATGGGCATTTGAACAAAATCAAGAAGAATTCTCAAATGCTCAATATGAGATGATAATACCCATGTTGGAGGCCAACTTTGAAAAGAAGGAATCAAGAATTGAACATCCTCCAACCGACTTTTTGCTAATTGGAGATGCCGAAGAAAAAGAAAAGGAATTAGAGTCAACCGTTGTCATGAAAAATATGGTTGAAATTGACTCTAGTTCGGGGGAGAAAGAAGGTGTCAAAATTCGGATAAATTTGCAAATTGGGAGGTTGAAGTCTCACTCCAAACATTTTTCAACATTGGATTTGTATGGTGATATGGGAATTGAGCTATATACATCCATGTTGGATGGTGAAAAAGAAAGACAAGTGCCTTACATCTTGCAATTCGAAAGAGTAAGAAGGCAAAATGACATTCCTCATTTGAAAGCCAAGAAGTGCAAAATGAAGAAATTAACGTTTGGATTGTTCATCTACTTACCACCCCCACCACTCGTGGTAACAAACTTAAGTCCAAGTTGGGTGCCCAATTCATAAGCTCCAAATGGCGAGAAAAGCGGTAAAGTTGGCAACCGTCGTGCTGCGACGTTAAATCAAGCGCTTGGTGGGAGGCAACCCGTCGTTTTCAAAATTTTAAGTCGTTTTGAAATTTTCTTTTTTTTAATAGCTTAGTAGATTGTTTTTGACTAATCCACAAAGTTTCGGAATTTTGGAGTTGTTTTGAGAGTTGAAGTGTCGACAGCCCCAAAACAATAGCTGCTGCTGAAATCTGGTTTTAGGTATACTGTAAAGCGCAAACATCACTTGCGGTTCGCAAGTCATGCCTGCGTCTCGCCGCAAAAAGCACGCTAAAAAAAAAAATCAGGTGACATCACACAACGAAACGCGAGTCAACGCGATGAAAAAAAAATCTTTTTTTCTCTACCCTCAAACTATTTTATGTTTTTTTATTATGTGCGGAGGACACCAATATTTGTAGTCGGGGGGCATGTGGTAGCACATTATATTTTGGTTATGCATAATTGTGCCTTGTCCTTTATCTTATATATGGATCTTGTGTACCCTCACAGACATTGTTGCAAATGGAATTTGCTCAAATTTTTGAAAATTTTGTTTTGTTCGCATATTGTGGAATAGTCACTTTTATTATTTTATTTTCTTTCTTAGCTTCTTTAATTAGTCTTGTAGTTTAGGTGTTGTCCTTTGAGGAAAAATATGGAAACTCTTGGCTTGTTTGGTACTAATAGAGTTAGTCTCTTGCATGTGAAATGTTGAAATGCGAATACCCCTCCAAATTTTTGTGAAAGTTAAAAAGCAAGGTGCATAGGAAAGAATGACCTTTGTGACAACTTTTTGGCTCATTTGATGACTCTTTACCTACTAGTTGGGTTTACTTTGGATTATGAGATATTGCTCTTGTTGTTCTTTCTTTGGAAGTGAAATTGTTCCATTTTGACTAGTTCATATGCCATGTGTGGTGAGTGTTTGTTGAATAATTCTTGTGCTTACTTTTATCATCTAGAACTTGCCCAATTAGTCTTTCAATGCTAATTTTGATTATGTTGGTTGGAGAAATGACCTTGGACTATCTTTGTGATTTTTGAAAAAGCCTCTTTAGCTTTTCTAGCCTACCATTGCATAAATAATATCACTAGTAACTCCATTTGAACCGATGACCTTTTTTTTTATTGCCACATTACAAGTCTTTACCCTTCTTGATGAAATTCTCTCTTTTGAACCTTTCCCTCCTTGAACGTTAAATTGTAAATTTGAGGCCAAAAGCCTAAGTTGGGGGTGTTATTGTTGCTTGAGAAGTGGTGAAGATTGATGTTGTGGAAAAGTCAAAAGAAATGAAGAAAATTTGAAAAATACAAAAAGGTTGCAAACTTTTTGGGCAAAAAAATGTATCTTTGTGAAAAAAAAAAAAAAGAACAACAAAAATATTAGAAATCAAGAAAATGTTGCACAAAAAGAAGTTGGAATAATTGGGGAAACTAGTATGCAAAGGAAGGAGCGATGTTTTGAAATGAAGAGGAAAGTGGACAAAAGGTATTGTGTAATGTTCAAGGAGGACGTAGTCACTTGTATCCCAAATACTTACCCTACCCTTCCCTAAGCCTACATTACAAGCTTAAAAAGTCCCTATGTGATCTCCAACCGAATGTTCTTGAGTTAGTGATGATTGAAAATAAGAGCAAGCTTATGGTGTGATATTTGTTAGCATTAGAATTTCTTTGTTGAGTGTGAGTGACTTTGTGTATATGTCCCTTGTGTTGTTGTAGTTGTGAATATAGTGATTTTGGGACTTTCTTTCTTGTGAGGGCATATGGATTACGATAGATTGGTGATATTGAAAAATTTCAAGTTGAGTCAAATGAGCATATTTAGTAAGCTAGTGGTTTTGAGTCACTTATCAGAGGCTTGAGTGTTGTCGCTTGATTGTTTTGAAAATCCATTGCATTCTTGAAATTGTATTTTTAAGTGAGGGAGTTATTTGGTTGAAGTTTCACATGCTTGTAGCCTAATTATTTGTACCAATCAAAGTCATGTTTTTGTGCTTAAAGTGGACCTTTTTGACTTGGTATGATGTTGGTGCACTTTTGAATGGAGTCCTTTGAAGGAAATTGTAATTTGATTTGCTTGAGGACATTTAATAGTTTAAGTTTGGGGGTTTGATAAGTTGGTATTTTACCAACTTATTTCTTCTTTAATCTTAGATTGTTGCTATGTGTTTGATTGAGAAAATAGTGCATTTAATGTCGTTTACTATAGGTTTATATGATTGAGAAGAGCGTCGGAAGAAACCAAGTGAAAATAAAGTTAAAAAGAGGCCAAACTAGACAGTTTTGCAAAGACTGTCTAGTGCAAAAACGGGGTAGAATTGTAAAAAATGAAAATGAGTGGTCGTTTTGGTCTAATTTTGAGTGGGAAAATTTTGGGACTACAAAAGTAAGACTTGAAGGCATTATTTTTCATCTTTATCATAAAACACAAGTTCTTGGAGGCTAGGGTTTACACCACACTTTGAAGTTGAAGATTTGGTTGAGCACTTTCTTGAACCTTTACTTCATTTCTTTAATTTCTTGCTTTATAATAAATATCTAAGTGTGTAGTATTTCATTTCTATACTTGAACCTTGTTTATGGAAGTATACATTGTTAAAGTTTGGATTGAAACTCTTGTTTTGCTTATGTATTGAATGATTTTTATTTCTAATGAATTGGGTCTTTGTTTCTTTAATTAATCTCGTTTTGAATGATTCTTAAGGGAGTAGCTAACCCTAAGACTCGCTCATTTACTTTGATTGAGCTCGGAAGAGGAAATCTAGGTTGGAAAAGATTAATTAAAAGGAATTTGGGTCATTAAACCCATCTAATACCCGAGCTCGGAAGAGGATAGTTACTTGAGGTTAAATTGATTGTGCCTATATATCACACTCTAAGGCTTAGAAAAGCTTAGAGTGAAATTCATTGATTTGGTTGGAAGACTTTCAATGAGATTTTAGAAATCATTATCTATTAACATAAACCCGCTCTTAGTTGTAAAATCGTGAAATACATTGGATCGTTACTTGAGTGCAATTTCCTTTGTATCCAAACTTGTGGCCATTGATCATATTACCCGCTTTCTAGTTAGTTTTATCATTGTTAGTTTTTAAATCAAAAACCAAATATTGAAAAAGCGTTTGGCTTAGCTTAGAAAGTGATAATTCCTTACTTGTTTAAATCGCCTAGTATATTATTCCCTGTGGATTCGACACCGACTCATAGTTGGGTAAATTATATTGCGACGACCGTGTACACTTTCTCTTTGATGAGTGGATTTGGACGTTATCAATTACATAACTAATACTACTTATTAATGATTGATTTAAAATGTGTAAAACAGATGAATCACCACAATCCTTAATATAATTTTCGATAAAAGATTACATAACTAATATCTTGTTAATGATTGATTTAAAAATCATGGATCAATCCTTAATATAATTTTTTAAAAGATTACATAACTAATATTACTTGTTAATGATTGATTTAAAATGCGAAACAGATGGATCACCACCCTCTTGATCCGGGGCCCTTCGACCGAGAGATACTATATCTTTGGCTTAGCATAGGTCGCGGAAGATACATCGGACATCCGACCTACGGTCGAGGCTCAGTCTATGCCGGTTAGGGAGTCGGCGTGGAGATCTTATTCGCCGCCCCCCACGTCCTCGTACTGGATATACTACGTTAGGGCGGTATCTACCGGTGTGTCGAAGTTGGTCGGGTATAGCACGATAGGTCGCTATTGGCGGCCTTGAGTGAGAGGTGGCTGATAAGTTGGTATTTTACCAATTTATCTCTTTTTTAATCTTATATTTTTGCTATGTTTGCTTGAGAAAATAATGCATTTAATATCATTTACATCTATTTTACAGGTTTTTATATGATTTAGAAGTGATCGGAAGAAACCAAGTGAAAATAAAGTCAAAAAGAGCCAAATTGGACAGATTTGCAAAACTGTCAAAACTGGACAGTTTTGCAAAAATGGGACAGATTCGCAAAACGGGCAGAATTGCAAATCTGAAATATGGGGCATAAGAGAGGCTTAGGGCAAAAAAAAAAAAAAAAGAGATCATCTTTGGCACAACACAAGTCCTGGAGGCTAGGGTTTCATACTAACACCTTGGAGAGAAGATTGGAGGCAACTTTAATGAGATATTCTTAATCCACTTCTTCTTCAATCTCGTTTTGTATCAATATTTAGGTGTGTGGTATTTCATTTCAATACTTGAACCTTGTTTATGGAAGTATACATTGTTTATGTTTGGATTGAATCTCTTGTTTTGCTTATGTGTTGAATGATTTTATTCTTAATGAAGTGGTTATTGTTGTTTTAATTAATCTCACTTGAATGATTCTTAAGGGAGTAGCTAACCCTAAGACTTGCCCATTTATTTCGGTTTAAACTTGGAAGAGCAAACTCGAGATTGGGAAAGATTAATTAACAAGAATTTGGGGCGTTAACCCATCTAATGGAATTCGACCTAGGAATAGCGAAACTTGTAGCCATATTCGGGTGTTCTTAATGCTCTAATTGCTTTAGGGATATTCAATTAGGTAGTCTATTTAGTCTTCGGAAGAAGCTAATTTAGAGTCATTATCCGAGGCTAAGTAATATAAACTCACCATTATTCGTAAATCATGAAATACGTTGGATCGTTACTTGGCGTAGTTTCCTTGTATCCATCTTGTCAGGGCTAATACATCATTTCTACTTGCTTTTAGGTTAGTTTACATTTTCGCATTAGTTATAATTTTCTCCAAAATCAAAACATTATCCATCGTTTGGCTTT
>NC_081343.1:54767189-54835785 GCF_029784015.1 Lycium ferocissimum | reverse complement strand
AAATAATTAATTTTTATATGTTATTTCATGTTTAGTTTAGAATAAATCTAAACTAAATTGTTTATATGTTATTTCAAGTTCATTCTTCTACGCCTGTGGACCCATCTCCGGCTCTAGCTACAGCTCCGGGGCCCACTTAGGAGACCGTTCAGGAGCCAGCTCAGGAGCCCTCTCACCAAACATCTCATGAGGCCATCGACACACAGGTTTGATTTTTACAATAAAATAAAATAATTTATTAATTAATTGTTCATTTCATGTTTAGTTTTGAATAAATCTAAACTAAATTGTTTATATGTTATTTCGAGTTCATTCTTCTACGTACGTGGACGGGTCTCCTAATGAGATTGACGAGACTCCACGATGTTGTTGTCCCGCTCCCGCCGCGTTATCTCCCATAGGAAGCATGTTATGAACCGGGGTTCGGGTCGAAAGAAGGAAGGAAGGGAAGCAAGGATGATCATGCCACAGAGCATGTACAGATTAAGAGGAGGAAGGGGGATGGAGATGATGGTGAGGTTGGTGGGGTTGGCCTTAGGCCTAAGGTACTCTAAAGGCTCCCAGATGTGGGACCTGAAATTGTGTATTTGTAAATAAAGTGTACATTTTATGTTAATATTAATATATATTTTTGGTTATTATTTTCTTAATGATAATTAGTTATCTTAGTCTTTATTGTCGATTAATAATAACTGCGTGGGACGTCTACAAATTAATCAAAACCCTATAAAATATGACACTTAAACCTAAAGATAACAAGTTTCCAAACAAAGAAAACTTACTTCGGGCGCTTTAGAACCCCTAAAACAACGATCCAAACGTTTGGGTGCACTTGATGTAATAAGCCGACATTTTACGCAAAAAAAAGATATTAAGTCTATATAACTATTGATATTCGGCGTTTTGAAACTTCATCTTCGACGTAAGTACGGAAAAAACGTTAATTTTTAAAAAATTAGCAGCTTTTTTATATCGTTAAATGCGTGAAACTTAGTTTTGTATTTATTTATTTTTAAAGTGCTATTTTGGTTCAACCATTTTTTTTTTTTCTTTTAACTCACAGAAGTCGCGGACTTGGTACAATAAGAGAGAGACCCCCTTGGTGACATTTGAAATTTATCCCGAGTGTTGTTAAAATGTACATAAACTTACTACAATACGTCTTGAAAAGAGTCTGCAAATGACTTAAAATTAATATAGGTATATACCAGCCTGCCATTCTTAAAATCGTCATTTCCTATTCACACTATTAAATATGATTAGTATAAGATGAAGCACACATATAGGCAAACAAAAGAAGTGTTTTGGCCTGCACCTTTATTCATTGGCATGTTTTCCCCAGACTCAAGACAATTATGTCTACAGTATTCTATCATTTTTGGGGGCCCTTACAAATAAATAAGGGGTACAAAGTTCCTAATAATTGTTTCAAAGAGATATGATTATGAATAAATAAGCAACATGATAAGCCTTGGACACGATATGTTGGGACCAGAGGACCAAAGGACCAAACAATCACTATTGTCTGCTTTATAAACATAGATTACTACTCATAATAGGGCAATCTAAAGATTTTGTAGTCACTTAGTTAGATTTTAACTAATGGTTATTAATTAAAAGGCTTCTCCTCTAAATTCAACCTTTTAGTTATCCTTATTGCTTATCTACTTGAGAGGGTGATGTGGAATGTACTATAACTTCTTTTATATGCCTCATTTTCTCCTACTATATATTGCTTTATTGGCTTAATATTTTTTTAAAATTTGTCATTTTTAAATGAACATTTGTTAGTAAATTTTAAATGAACATTTGTCGGTAAATTTTAAATGAACACATAAATTACGATTTATTTCAATTGACACCCCAACACATGATACTATGTTCCTATTAGATATTTTCTATTTAAATTTTAAAAATACTTTTGCATGTATTCTCAAATGTCTATTACATAGATAAGTTAACTACTTAAAATATGTCACCTCCTTTAATATATTCATTAGCCTCAATAACCTGTAAATCCTTAGAATCGTTCCAACTATAACTGATGTTTATAATTAAAGAAAATGACATATTTTATGCCTGTGTTCCTAAATATTACATAATTTTTAGTTTTCCAAGCATTAGTAATACTCCCTCCGTCCCAATTTAAGTGTCTTAGTTTGACTAAGACACAAAGTATAAGAAATAAAGGGAGACTTTTAAATCTTGTGGTCTTAAATTAAAGATGTGTGCAGTCTTTTAAATCTTGTGGTCTAAAACTTGTCAAAACTTACTAAATATAGAAAGAGACATTTTTTTGGGACAAATAACAAAGGAAAGTAAGACACTTAAATTGAGACGGAGGGAGTATCAAACAACTGTAACAAAAGGGAGCAATCATATTTAAGGTTCTTGAGTATCGTTTTTTTCTTTTTTTTGGGGGGGGAGGGGGGGGGGGTGTTGGGGGGTTAAAAAAGGATTAGGCGGTGTCTGTTTAGCATAGGGACACATGATTAAATTAAGCATGAAGCATTGAAGCTTTATTTTTGTTTGAAAAATGATTAGAATGTACATTTTATAAAATAATGTGTCACTTATAAACTAAAAAAAGGAAGAAAGGTCATTTCCTCATCACATAAGTTTTTGGAAAGCAAAAGGATTTAATTATATTAAGAAAAGTCAATTACTCTTCATAGTTTCATCGTAGTTTGTATATCTTAAATGAAAATAACATCTACTAACATCTCATCAAAAGAATAAATGTAGCATATATAATTGAAGTCTCTTGAACCAAATTATTTTTCTTCTTTTTGAAAGAAAATGTTATAGTTCATAATGAATGTTTTTAATCACACAGATGTTACAACTAAGTTGGATCTTGAAATTTCCAAAGTCTAAATCTAAATAAAATTCAATAAATAAATAATGCTAAAAAGAAGTCTAAAATAAGGACAAAAAAGTCGTTATTCAATTTTTAAATACTTTGCGTGCAATTTTAATTTTTGGAGAGCCTTTAGTATTTTTGAATTTGCGTCGAACTAATCTTTCAATAACTTAATATCACAAAGAGTGAGAAAAAAAGTATTTGCAAATTTAATTTTAACATTAGTTTTGGAAGCCCGGGCCAAATAACACTGGTTTAACTTATATACACAGATAACAAAAGAAGGGCAACTTACACAAATGACTACACTTTGAAGTTTTTTTTTTTAGGCATAACTACACTTTTACTAATTACATTTCGTAGCTACAGTAACATGAATTCGAATTCGACTGTATTTCGATGTATTCAATTCGGATGTATTCAATTAAATTATATTCTTTCCTAACTAATTTTACATTGTATTCAACTTATTGTATTTTAAATTCGGTTATATTCAAACAACATAAGTGCAAGAAAATATAGGATTATTCGGTTGTATTCAAAATTCACTGTATCCATTTGTATACAAAAAAAAATCCTTTGAAATACAGGCAAAAAATATATAAAGAAACACTCTATTTTAGACTTAAAAACCAACGAATACACTCAAATCTGAGATACAAGAAATAAAATCACTCTATTTTACACTAAAAAAATAACGAATACATTCAAATATGAGATACAAGAAATAAAATACGCTCAGATCTGAGATACAAGAAATAAAATAAACTCAGATCTGAGATACAACAAATAAAATACACTTAGATATGAGAAAATACGCTCAGATCTTAGAAAAATTCGGTGACTGGCCATGGATTTCGGCCATAGAAGACGATGGCGGTGGAGGAGAAATGAGAGGCCAGAGAAATCTCCTTCGAAATACGCTCGGATGCGTGGCCCCGATGCAGGTTGTGCATCAAGATGAAGATCTAGGCGGTAGCAGTGGCGGCAACGAGGGCATTGCTTTCTTCCTCCGGCAAATCGAGGTGAGAGAAAGTGGAGAAAAGTTGAATTGGAAGTGAGAGATGGGTTTACAGAAAGGGCGGTGGGAGAAAATGGAGGTGAGAGATGAATTTATTTTCTTTTTATTATATTTTTACCTTAATAATTAATAAGTGTTATTAAGATACAATTTTTAGCTATGGGAAGTAATTAATTCAAACTATAGTTACTAAATATAATTACCTACTAGTTTTCCACACCATGCAGATTTCCCCAAAAAGAATTTGCCGCTATCAGATTCCACTATAATAGACGACTACTTGTAGTTATTTTTCAGGTGATTTAATAGGATTATAAGTTTTTTCACAGTGTCGGTGCATATAAAACTCTATAAACATTAACTAGTCCTTCCATGAACTCCTTTGGCAAATCTAACTTGGTGGGGGGACAATCTGTCTCTACAGCAATAAAAATATCCATGCCCCATGCATAGCACTAAAGTGGAAAATGGAGAGTGAGAGAGAATAACAACACAAAGCTGTCTTGAATGTACACAGTTTAAAGTCATAATACTACAGCCAAAATTTTGCTTATTATCATCTCACATATGTATATGATTTTTAATGACTTGATGCTTATCAACATCAGTTTTGTACAATGTGTACAGGATGAAAAGTGGGAGGGGGAAAGGGGACAAAAGAGTGCCTCAATGAAACTAGAATAACAATAGGCAAAGAAGAAAACAGCAGAAGAGGAAAAGGGAAATTCTGTTCAAAGACTTGTCAGCCTGCATTTCCTGTCTTCTTAATCTTGGGCTACTATTTCGCACTAGATGATAGGAGTTAGGATATGTATATAAACTCTCTGAGTTCCCAAATACCCTATCATAAACCATCTCTCCAAACATTCCAACAACTGGATTAAAGACTCCCGCAGCTGTATTGCTTCCAAGATTGAACGAAGAAGGCGATGAACTGTTGAGGTAACTGGCATTAGGATGTGGCAGTTGCTGAGAAGGATTAGAGGAATTTGACAATGATAATGGACCAAATGCAGGTGGTCTGGGAGGTACTTTTAAAGTGAGCTTGTTATCAGGCTCAGATTCAGGCAGTGTTTTCCCACGCCCGTAAAGAGGGACTAAATCTGTTTGGGAGATTTCAGCCTTGCAAACTGGGCATTGAGGGCGTTCAACTGAAGACTGTGAGTTGCTCTGGAAGTGAAACCACTTGTAAATGCAAGGCCAACAATAGAGATGGCCACAAAGTGTAACAACCGGATCACGAGCAAAGTCCAAGCAGATGATGCAATCAAAGCAGGCAGAAGTCTTCTCTGAGTCTGATGAAGCTGGAGTAGAGATCGATTTCCACTCGTTTGCATAATACTGCTCAAAGGCCATGAATTTTGTTTCTGAGCACTTGTTCAAGACAAGGGTCTTTCGAAATCTGAAAGCACAATCAATAGTTAGCAACAGGAATAATAAATTTTTAATCAAACTATTAGGACTTGCAAATTCATATATTATGCTGGACATTAGCAATAAGAATAATTACAGGGGACATTTAGCAATATTATGGTGGCCCCAAAGAATTACAAGAAATTAAAATTAATTGGCAATATGAAGGAAAAACACATTTTAACATGTGACTTAGGTGAAGAAGATTCTCTAATCTCCAATAGTAAAACTTTAAAGCACTAGTAGGCAGGTTACTGTATTAAGAAGAAAAGTTTGGGAAGGAAGCTAGCTTCCACCCACCACACAACAAAAGATAACAAGAAGACAAAGCATGTGAACAAAAGACACAAATTTTAAAAGATTAGTGAAGTTTCCAAGCAATTCATAGCCACCAAGGGAGATGGATCAGTTAGATCAGAAAATTGACACTTCACTTTGATGTCTCATATATGAATTTCAGTTAGCTTGTACTTTAATTTTGCCAAAAATATCCATTAACAGACATACTAACCTGACCACAATCTCATAAGAATTATCAGCAAAGACTTGTCAATGTTACTGACTTCAATTGTAATCTCAGAAAAAGATCAAATAGTCTAGGGGAGTAGAAAAATTTGGTGTCTTTTCAACTTGAAGTACTTACATAAGGGCTCTATTCATTCCACAGAATCAAATCAGGACCACTTAGAAATAAATTTCCAAAAGATAGTTACTCTAACAAATTGCCTCAGTTTGACAAAATATCTCAATCCTGAATCTATCCTACTTTTGCAAAGTCAAAATTGTAATCCAACCCAAAACTACCCCCTTAAATACTCCTTTATCAGATTATGACATTCCAAGTACAATTGAGGAAACTCTCTTCTACATCATTTAGTTAAGGTCAAGAAAATCCTCAAAGTTATTTGCTTATGGATTATGCTAGGTAAAAGATAAAGACTTTAACACCAACAGAGATCATTTATACTATAGTACAAAATATGATCATACACAAGAATTGAGTAACAATAGTACCATATAGATCAACAACACACTCCTCCAAGAAAAACCCCATCAAAGATCTAATCTTTATACAACAATAATCACTGCCATTTCAACCAAAATACAGAACAAGGAAAAACAGTTCAATATTCAAGAAAGGAGAGGAAGAGTTTGAAATCTCACTTTCAAGCAAAAGGGTTTAGAAACCAATCAGACTTTCAAGCTTCAATGAAATATCCCAGGTAAATATACAGAGGACAAAGGAAAATATGTTTCTTTTAAGAGGTAAACTGGAAGTGGTTGAGCTGAGAGAGGAAATGGTGGAGCAGTTTTATAAGAAGAAATTTGGAACAGGGGACTAGCTCCTTAAAAATCAATGCCACGTGCCTGATTATGACTGGTCTCTCTCTCTCCCTCTCTCTAATTATTTGTTTCTTCAAGGAATTTTCAATTTGCTACCTAATTATTTATATTTTTCTTTCACTACTACCCAATGTACTAGTTAAATCAAGCCAATCTATCTCCTTTTTGGCTGTGACTTAAGGTTTTTGCACATTTGTTAAAATTACACTTGCTGTTTGTAAGAGCTATTTTAACTAAATTATTTTTGTCTCTTCCTTAAATCATGACTATATGTTTTCCGTGAAGCCGTAAGGATGGAATAACACCTGATCAGATTTTTTTATTTTTTTTACTAAAGTGACAAATAAAAAATATCAAAGGGAATTTCAAAGCCAAATTTTAGTTAAATCTTGGTACGATTTTAATTCACTAGAGTGTTGTCTCTTGTACTTGTTATTCTTTATTTTTGTAACTTGATTGTGTTAAGAGTTTTTTGTTTTTGATAAATATGTTTTGTGAGAATAACTTCCGTCGCATCAAATAAATACTTTAGATTCAAATTAATGTTTTAAACATCTCAAGAGAACAAAGCAAAAGACTGCCTTTTGTCTTTAGTTTCCCCTTCTTTTTTTTTGGTCATGCATGGATTGGAGCGCAAAAAACAAAGGATTCGAAGTAATTAGTCAATTGTAAGTAAGTGTTTGGTGATATAATATCAAGTACATGCATACAAACATTATTGTATCAGCAATGCGATAAAGAAAAAGGCAGTGGACTTTCTGTCAATTTATTTAATTTTGTTGAAATTCTTAGTGACATTTTTATTAAATTATCTTATTAATTAGATTTATTAGGAAAAAACTTATAAACAAGTTTACTTACGATAACAACGTTTTTGTCAAGAAAGAAAATATATGTACGTGCAAAATTCGTTAACTGATTCCAACTGGTTTGAAATTGACACATAGATTATTGATTGAAATATTAAGGGATAATGTCGGGATAATGTCTTAGTCGCGTAATAAAAATTAAAGAGGGGGCACTAGCTCGTAATGACGTTGAAATCAAGAAGAGATGACTAGTTACAACTTACAACAGAAGGAGAAAACAGAGTTAGATATTAAAATGATTATTCAAAGAAAATGACTGTCAATGAATCAGTAATATTGGCCGCTCGTGGTACTTTTCAAATGAAGTGATTTTTTGTTGTTTCTAGATTCTCCTTTCAGTAATTTATTCTTATTTTTCCCTTCTAGAAGACAGATTTTTCCAATTCTTTAATACACTCATTTTGGTTAAAATCAATTTTACCCCTTATATTTGAACCAAAAGAATGACTGTTAATGAATCAGTAATATTGGCCGCTCATGGTACTTTTCAAATGAAGTGATTTTTTGTTGTTTCTAGATTCTCCTTTCAGTAATTTTTCTTGTTTTTCCCTTCTAGAAGACATATTTTCCAATTCTTTAATACACTCATTTTGGTTAAAATCAGTATTACCCCTTATATTTGAACCAAAAGAGTGACTGTTAATGAATCAATAATATTGGCCGCTCGTGGTACTTTTCAAATGAAGTGATTTTTTGTTGTTTCTAGATTCTCCTTTCGGTAATTTTTCTTGTTTTTCCCTTCTAGAAACATTTTTCCAATTCTTTAATACACTCATTTTGGTTAAAATCGGTTTACCCCTTATATTTGAACCAAAAGAATGACTGTTAATGAATCAGTAATATTGGCCGCTCATGGTACTTTTCAAATGAAGTGATTTTTTGTTGTTTCTAGATTCTCCTTTCAGTAATTTTCTTGTTTTTCCCTTCTAGAAGACATATTTTCCAATTCTTTAATACACTCATTTTGGTTAAAATCAGTATTACCCGTTATATTTGAACCAAAAGAGTGACTGTTAATGAATCAATAATATTGGCCGCTCGTGCTACTATTTGTTATCCTGTACTTTGATTATCTTATTTTATCTGTGATAGCTACTGCTCCTTTACAAACTGCTTCATCATGGCTTAGTCGCTTTAGTTATTTGCATTTCCATATCGCTTTGAATCTCTTGGCTTTATCGACCTCGTGTTATGCTTTTATGCTTTTATTGGTAGGGGTCTTTCGGAAAGACCGTCCTACCTTGGTAGTGAGTCGTCCGCGTACACTCTACCCTCTCCCGCACCTCGCGTTGTGGGATTTCACTGGGTTGTTGTTGTTGTTGTTATCTAGATTCTCCTTTCAGTAATTTTTCTTGTTTTTCCCTTCTAGAAGACAGATTTTTCCAATTCTTTAATACACTCATTTTGGTTAAAATCAGTTTTACCCCTTATATTTGAACCAAAAGAATGACTGTTAATGAATCAGTAACATAAGCCGCTCGTGGTACTTTCCAAATGAAGTGATTTTTTGTTGTTTCTAGATTCTCCTTTTAGTAATTTTTCTTGTTTTCCCCTTCTAGAAGACAGATTTTTCCGATTCTTTCACACACTCATTTTGGTTAAAATCAGTTTTACCCCTTATATTTGAACCAAAAGGTCTCTTCAGATTTTAACATTACCCATATTTTATTCATGTAAACTAAATAAATAAAGCGTCAACTTAAGTACTTCACCAAGCCTAAGGCCTCATTTATTTTCATTAAGATTAAGACGTTCGAATCTAAATGCACATCTGAATAATTAATATGTTGTCTCTAGATCTGAACACTAAATGATTAAAACTGTTTGTTTTTCAACATCTTAATGTGTATAATGTACTTATTTAAACATAATAAATATACAATTCAAATAAAAAAGTAACTAAATATTATAAAATAAATGCAAATTTAATAAAATAAAAATATTATTTGATAAAAAAAATGAAACATTTATGTTCGTTAGAATGGCAGAGTTGCTTTTGTAGTGGTGGTGGGTGGGGTAGGTGTGTGGTGGAGGGGGGGAGGGGTTGGTAGGTGGGAGCAGGTGGTGGTGGGAGGGTTGTGCCGTGGGTCTAGGGGTAGGGTAGGGAGGGGGGTTGGTGGTGAGGGGGTGGTTGGGGGTAAGTTATGCGGGTGGTGGGGGCTAGGGTGTAGGTGGTGAATGGTGTGGTGGTTGGGTGGTTGTGGGCTGTGGGGATGGGGTGAATGGGTAGTGGTGGAGATAGTGGTGCGTGGGTGGTGGTGGGGGTGGTGGTGCGTAGGTGCAGGGGAGGGTTGGGGGTGGTTGATATATGTGGGTGGTGGGAGTGGGGGTGGGGTGGAGCTGATGTTAAAAATTATACATACAAAGTATCTCTTAATGATATTATATGACTTTATTCAAGATATTAATGATTAAGACTTATTCAAACCAAATAAGTACTTAAATCTTAATGTAAACAAATGCACTTAATGGTCTAAGGTCTGAACCATTCAGATTCAAACCTCTATTAAGTGCAAACAAATCAGCATAATTAAGGAAATAAGTATGTAGCTTTCAATAGTCCAATAGTAAGAAGAATAGAGACACTTTCTTGTAGTAAAAGTGAATGAAGTAGCTTAAAAGTTCTTTTAGAATAGTCTAATTTCCTCTATAAAAAATGTACTTTTAATTTTTCCCAATTATTACGGACCAACAATCTTGAAATGGATAAACTGTATGATTTGTTTAAACAAAAAGAGATAAAATGACAATTCCGGGTAGGGAACAGAATTTGACTTGTCAAAAAAATATGATCTTACAATTCTTGTCAATATTTTTTTTCAGCACAATTATTGTCAATTGTATTTTCTCTCTGTTGCTTCTAGATTGTATTTCTGTTCCATCTTGCTTGTCCTTCTAGAAGGCAGGTCATGGAATTAACTTCCTGCACCATAATACATTAAATCTGCCACATTAGGTCTGGACGATGAAGGGGGCTGAGTGGAAAAGTTGGTCCTACTTGTGGAAAAATTGTTAGTTGAAAATGACTCAATCAAGAAAGGGTGCTAAGAACTGAGAAGGACACGTGGTTCATTTTAATTTGTAACAAATGCTATAAATCTATTATACCTAATTTTCAAAATCCGCATGCCAACTTACAAAAATAATTATCTGCTCTATTTGCTTGTGCGAGCCAATTTCATACATTTTTCTTCTTCTTCTGAACTTCAAATATATATGCAAAAAGTTTGGCTTTTCAAAATTAAGTTTCATACATTTATGCCTAACTTCAAAGCCAAAATTTACTACTTAATTAATGATTATTAAGCATATTATCAAGCCCATTATCTAGGCAAGTTATTACACAACATTAATCAGTTGTCGTATTTTTCAAGTATATATATCTTTGAAGTTGAATATCGCATTCAACTAATTCGACAAAAAAACACGAAGTTCAAATAAATTTCAGAAACATATCAAAAGAACTGAAGTGAAATGAAGCACCCATGAGGTTAGTATTAGAAAAAGAAAAAAAAGATCATAGATGAGCTTATTACAACAATATTTGTCTGAAATTTAATACAACGGACAATATATTAAGGAATTTAAAATTTGAAATTTAACTTGAATAGCAGGGTTGCAATATAGCGACTCCCATACATTTATAGCCTGTTTGGCCAAGTTTATTTTTCTTCAAAAGTATTTATTTTTTCTAATAAGTGCTTATTTTTAAAAAGTGAAGTGTTTGACCAAACTTTTGGAAAAAAATAAGTGCTTCTAGGGGAGTAGAGTACTTTTTTGAAAAGCACTTTTCAAAAAAAAAAAAAAAAAAACACTTAAAAGTACTTTTTAAAAGCTTGGCCAAACACTAATTGCTGCTCAAAAGTGCTTTTAAAATTAATTGGCCAAACATAAACTGCTTTTCGCCAAAAGTATTTTTTTGGGAAGCACTTTTGAAAAATAAAAGTATTTTTCAAAATAAACTGATTTTAGAAGCCTGGCCAAATGGGCTGTTATACTATTTTTTTTCTGGGCAATTTGCGAATTGCCCTTCTTTTAGGGTGGTCTTTAAATTTTGCTTCTCATATTTGTAATCTTTAAATTTTGCCCTTCGGCTAAAACCCATGGGTTCCAGGTTCGAACCCCCACACAGTCAAAAATTTAAAAAAAAGTTCACAAGACAGAGTTTGAATTTCGCTATGCCCCTACCGGTAGAATTTTAGTTATGTTTAACCAAAATTCTGCCGATGGAGGCAGACTTTGCCTTGAGGCATATATATTTTTTTTTTACTTTTCAAGGTAAATTTTTAGTTATGCCTTAACTAAAAGTGTGCCCCATAAGACGTAACTAAAAGTATGCCCCATAAGGCGGAACTTTTCCTTAAGGAATAACTAAAGTTATGCCGGACCCGACATAACTATAAGTTCCGCCTTAAGGACATACTTTTAGTTATACCTTAACTAAAAGTCCGCCCCATAAGACATAATTAGGAAAAGTAAAGTTATGCCGGACCCGACATAACTATAAGTTCCGCCTTAAGGACATACTTTTAGTTATACCTTAACTAAAAGTCCGCCCCATAAGACATAATTAGGAAAAGACTTTTAGTTAAGGCTTAACTAAAAGTCCCTATAGGCTATAAGTATGCCGAACCCGCATACACTTGTTAAGGAATAACCAAAGTTATCTTGGATCGCATACTTAAGCCCCCCCCCCCATATGGCGTGAGTATCGAAAGATACCGGTCCGCATAACTTTGGTTATTCATTAACAAGTGTACGCGGTCCAAAGATACACGCGACCCAAACCTTGCCTTGTGATTTTTTTTTTTTTAATTTATGCTTGAGCGGGGATTCGAACCCAGAACCTCATGATTTCTGCGTGAAGCTCAGGATTGTAACACGAAGGGCAAAAATTAAAGACCAACAATGTTGGGGGCAAAATTTAAAGACCACAAATATGAGGGGCAAAATTTAAAGACCACCCCAAAAGAAGGGCAATCCGCGCAAACAAATGTTTTTTTCTCAGATTTCTATAAAATAAAATAGAATGAAAAGCGTGAATAATTTTTCTTCCATATAAATATCACGTCTGAATAATCCATCGCTCGAGGAAACAATTTTTCCCCCTTTTGGGCCTTTAGCAAAAAAAGGTTTTATCTTGGGCTTGTTTGACGTCGGTTAAGCCCAAGTTATCCATACCCGTTTGAACACACAAAAAGGAAATTGGTGATTTGTGACCAAATAAATGAAAGAAATTTCGCACATATAAATACCCTAATCTCTTGGGATTTCAAATCGATATTCTCTCGTCATCTCCAGTGGAATCTACACCATTGCACAAGGTTTCTATGTTATGGCATCTGCTTGATAAATTGCGTTTCTTTCCAAATTTAATGATCAATTTGTAGGAGGAGAATGTTTTTGGCTAGTTGTTTATTTAGTGATAAATTGTGTTTCTTTCCAAATGTAATTTCCGTCTTGGTTTGATGATTTTGGCTTAGTCGGTCTATTTTTTGATGCAATGAGCCAAATTCTCAACTGCCTCATTTTGGATTTTGTATTCCTAATAATTTGTTGAAGAAAAGATAACAAAGGTTAAGTAATGGCTTCAGCGCAATATAGATACTAGAAAGAAAAGCTAAACTAACACAGTAGATATATTTTTATCTTTAACAAATTCTTTTATTTTATGATCATTTACAGTAGAAGCATGTTTCTGTCCAGTGGATCATATAGGTTGTATTTATGTTGCCTTCTTCTTTTTTGGGTGCTGCAATGAGGACTGTATGTTCCAGCTATATGATGAGTTCCCTTTTTACAGAATCATAAAACTAAATTGATAGTGAGCTAATTTTGTAGACAGTTAAGTGGTGATAACCATTGCAAGAACTATAGAAGGACACTCTTTATGCATTCGGTTTTATATTTTCTTTTCAATGGTGCTTGCATGATGTTATCTATCTGATAATATGATCTGTTTATGCTATGTGCTAAGGGTGGTAATGACACTTTTGCAGGTTGAAAAGTGGACGTTAGAATAAATAAAAAATGAACAACTCTTCTGCAGGGCCATCCTCAAAAGCTAGAGTTGGAGCATCACAACCTTCAGAAAGTTCACTTAAAAGGAAACGTGGCATGTTTCAGAAAGACTGTAAGTGACTATTTACATAGATTTGAATGAAGAATAACTAATTACTGCACTTTGTTTTAGTTGTTAACATTTCTTTTATTTATTGCGCAGTGCAACACATGATGTATGGTTTTGGAGATGACAGCAATGTAAGATGCCTCCCTGTTCACTCTTCATCTTTTTTTCATCTGTGTATGTCCATGGTGTTTATACTTGTTAATTCTTTTGCTTATGGTAATCCAGTGAACTATGTCTGCTGCTGTCACCTAGTTCTTTGTCTGTACACGCATTTATAGTGGGAAAATTTGCTGTTTGTGTGGTTTCAGATTGCGTATGGGCATTTTCCTTTTAGGAAAGAACGGAAATTCAGGATTTGGAGTTTTATAACCATATTGTTCTAATTGTCTTTCACAAAGGATATTCTTTTCTGCTGGAGTACAATCCTTTTTTGTTTTACCACATCTTGCTTTCAATTCTCCATAAGAGATTACTGCACGGTCGTAATGCATTATTGACTCCACCATAAACAGAGATGATTTTGCCGGCAGATTTTCTTCTTCATATGTTTCCTTCTGTGGCTTTTTATTTTGTTGTTTTTAGTGTAGATAACTGATACTGGACTTTAAAAGAATTGGGGTCGGATGATGATTGATTACCTTATAAATATCAAATTTTATGTATGAAAGTTACACTGATTTAGATTTTTTATGAGTTACTGGTATTCTTTTATCCCTTGATCTTTACTAATCTTCTAGTCTTGTACTGTCAGCCACTTCCGGAAACTGTGGCACTTGTGGAAGACATCGTGGTGGATTATGTCACTGATATGGTGAGTTGAACTTACTTCTATCCAGTGCTATGCTTTCGAAGAAGTTTAGGAGAATACATCTTCCTGCATAAAGCTTTGCACTTGCAGAACTTATGTTCTATAATTTGTTTTTAGAAGAAACATGCATTTGGTCCTACCTTTAAAGCTTTTCAACTTGCATAGGTGCACAAAGCTCAAGATATTGCAACCAAAAGGGGGAAGCTTTTGACGGAGGACTTTCTGTTCTTAATTAGAAAGGTAGGTCTTTTCATGAATTCAACATGCATATATATATTTGTATGTATATCTGCATTTGTAGCATTATAGTGAACATGTAGTAGGAAAATGCCCATCTCATTTATACTCAAGGAGAGGTCCTGTGAGTTTGTTATATTATTTTCAGTTCCAAACAAGAAGGATAATACTAGGACCTGTCAATTAGTGGAACAAACCCATATACAAGTTGTCTGGATAGCGAAGTGTGGTTGGACAGAAGCTGAGATTTCTAGTTTGCTCATCTCAAGCTTAACCATTACTTTAAGGTTATTTATCGGTACTATTTTGGCTTACCTCATGTGTTACTACTGCTCTCAATCTGATTAATTGGTTTCCTTATGATAGACCATAGTTTAGCATGTATCACCATGATAGAATTGAATCTGAAAAGATTCCATTGGTAACTTTAGGTATGTGTGCCTGATTAACCTGAAACTCTTTTGGACTAGTTGATGCTTTCATGGTAACTAGAAAAGCTGGGAATAGCCAGCTTTCATACTACGTTGATCAAACAGCAAATTATTCCAAATTTGATTGGGGGGAATTGGGGTGGGAGTTCATGGTGTTGGCTTGGCCTTGTATCCTTTGTTTAGTGCCACTTTCCTCATTTTATTGCTGGCTGCTTTCTTTTGCTGTGATTTGAATATATGTGAACACATGTCTGTAGCTGACAAAAATAATATGGATGATTGTTATGACTTATGAAAAATCAGTCCTGCTACTCTTGCACAGTCTCTACGAGCTGGATATGATGTTACTGAATTTTGCTTTATGAGGTTCTGAATTTTGGATGTCCTGTTCTACCGTGCAGGACTTGCCCAAACTTAACCGGTGTTCAGAACTGTTGTCCATGAATGAGGAGCTGAAACAAGCTCGGAAGGCTTTCGAGGTCGATGAAGAGAAGTTGGCAACGCTTGAGTGAGGGGGGAGTGTGAAGTTATGACCTTACTTTAGAATGTGTAATTGAGTAGCACCATAGGACCAGTATACAGTGTGCTGATTTACCAACACAGGAGTAACTAGCTGCAGTTGTTGCTTTGAAATAGCTTTATTGTGTCTCTTAGCAAAACATTTAACATTCTGATAAACGATTTCAATTCCAAACGGTATATACAAAGTTTTCCTTGTACTAATTGCTTTTAACAAAAGGTAGATCTATACCAATATTACAGTACATATTACATAGTAGGACGGAGCTTATCGTGTTATAATTTGTATGAAATTCTCTTCGGTTTGAGACGTTTAAAATGATCAGACACTTTGAGAAGTCAAACGCATCTAGCTCTATTGCGTCTCTTAGCAAAACATTGAACATTTCTGATAAACGGTATCAATTTTAAAGGGTGGATATATATAAATATTACAGTACATATTAAATAGTACGATCATAGCTTATCGTTGTAATTTGTATGACATCCTTTTTGTTCGACACATTTTAAAATGTTCCGACACTTTTGAGATTCAAACACATCTAGGTACATCAAGTTTTAAATTTTCAATTTTGATGTTTCTCAAAAAAACTGCTACTTTCACGTCTTCTAGAATCACCTGTCACCATTAATTAAATACGTAATTCAAATTAACAACTTAAACTTTGATTTGTAGTTGAAAAGTGTCGTACCAAATGAAACGGTGAAAGTAACATTCTTAAACAAAATAAAAATAAGCGCAATGAAAGTATGAAACTCAAATTGCAAATTGTACATACGCACATCTTAGCTAGCGTTTAGTCATAGATTTTGGATCAGATTTTGAAAATATATCTTCAAATATTTGTTTGGCCAAGAAATTTAATCCCATTTTGAAAATATATCTTCAAAATATTTTCAAGTTTCCAAAATCTCAAATTTTAAATTTCAACTTGAAAATCTATAGCCAAAACGGGAGCTACGTGAGGCATTGTTTTGGCAAAAAGAGTAACTCGATGAGTCTTACAAAACTCGAACACCAACTCATCAACCCTCCACTCAGTTACGCGCCAATAGAAATATAAATAACCTTTTGGAAACCACTTTTTGAATTCCCAAAAGCTCTCTCTCTCTCTCTCTCTCCCCTCACACACAAACACACACGCCAATTCTCACAGTTGAAGTTTTCTAGAGAAAATGTCAGCTTCAAAATCAAGCGCAAGGAAAAGAGTTTCAGAGCGGCAAATTCCGAAATCAGAGAGCAAGAGGCGAGTTGCAGCTGCAGAAGACGAATTCGATGCTGAGATCTCAGAGTACGTTACGCTTTCAGTTTTGTTAATTTTCTCGATTTGTTTTCTGAAAGCTGATGAGATTGATCGGTGTGAAATAATTGACAGTGATATCAAAGGGATTATGACGGCTTTAAAGCAGATAAGGGAGAAAGCACAACAGGACGGACTTAAGAAGAAAGAAGAAACAATCTCTAGGTGAAGCATTTCTCCATTCCTGTTTTCCTTGATAATCAATTATATATGTGAAAGCTGTATAAATTTATGTACGTGTAGTTTGAGTTAGCGATATCTGCTTTCTCCATTTACATTTACGTGTTCATGTCATGTATTTTATTCGAATAATTCCCCTGTGCTGATTGCTAATTTGTTCAAATTTAATTCAATTTCGTCAGCTAGGAGGTAATTCCTCTACCAATTTATGTGATACTTTTCGCTTTCCCAGATTCAAACTGCATAAACTTTGATCAACATTGTAAGATGTAATTTTTCACCAAATTGATATAAGAAAAGTTGTAACTTATAGTACTTTTCATGTAGTTTTCAAAAATAGAAATTTTAATCTTAAAATATATTGAGTTAGTCTAATCCAATTTAGCTTCAAAGTTGAGTAAAATTGACTCTCGAAAAGCGAAAAGTATCACATAAATTGGGACAGAGAAAGTACTAGATATACTTCTTCGAGCGGAATTGGCTAATTTCTGCAAACGTTGTTCCATATTCTCTGGTTTGCAGTTTCTTCATTTCGCAAAACCTGGACTAGCATATAGATCTAAATGCTCTGGTATAGAATTTGTAACCAGCCATAAGATCTTTTACTAAGACATACTTTTATATTTTTCCTTTCTGTCTGATTTGTACATTGTTTAGATGAATTTTGTGCATTAACAAGTTTGTAGAATTGTTCAGTGTTTGCTTAAACATGTAAAAATGATTTTAATCTTTCAAATAGGAGCTGTTTGATCAATCTGATGTATTGTGTAGTAACATTTTTTAATGAGTAAGAAATGCATAGAAGAGTCTTAAAGATTGTTCTTGAATAAAATAGATATTAATTGGGACAATCCCTGCATAAATTGATACTAAATGTCCAGCAGTTGATAAATAGTGTGTTATTAACATTACTGCTGATTGTGGTCTGTTGTTAGTGTGACTTCAGAAGTCAAGTCAAAGATTGATGAGCTCAAATTAAAACTTGAGAAAGACAGGTGAGAAATATTTGTTACACAATAGATGCAAAGTGTAAATTTACTTGTTGCATGTGGTAACTTCTTGTTGATCTTAAATATGTTTGATCATTAGGCAAAGTTTTGCAAAGGCACTATCCAAGAGCTCCAAAGAGGTCAGCCTCAATTAGATAAGTTAGCCTTGATAATAGGACGTTTGATATGAAGCTTACTACTGCTCAATGTATATTCTTGCTTCTATGCAGTGTGAGAACTTGCTAAAGAATGAAACTGCGAAGTTTCAATCAATTTATGAGAAGTTTAACAAGGAGAAAGCTACACATCTGCAGTCTCTCAAAGGTACTTTTTTCTAATGCGAGGTTTTCATAATAATTGGACCTGTTTGTAGTCCTTACAACATTTGGAAAATTTTGTTTCTAGTTTAATCACCTCTTATTCATTTCATGATATCATTTTAGAAAATTTTGCAATTTTTTACTGGGCTAAACTGAACACTGTTACAGAATTTCAACTAGACTTAGGCGTTTATACTTACGATATGTGTTGAAGAGTTCTTACAGAGCCTACTTGAAGAAACATTTTAAAGCTAACCATCGTGGTGGTATCTTGGCAGATGCTATATCCAAATATGAGGAAGAAAAAGAAAGACTATTCATGCGATATGAGCAACTGAGTGAGTTACCGGAAATATCTGTATTATATTTTCATTGAATGATAAGGATGGCTATGAAAGATTTTTATGACATTAATTCAGGGAAGAAAGAGAAGAGCATGATATCTGAACTTGAACAAAACTCTACGAAACGAATTGCTGAACTAGAGGAGTCGCTGAAGAAAAAGAAGCAGGTTAACTTCTTCAATGCACCACGTCCCTGTCACATCACGCACATGCATCATCGAACAGTTAGTAATGTCTCCTTTTGTATGTTTAACAGGATGATAAAGCATTTAGCTTTCTGAGAAAAACTCTAGGTTCATTTCTGGATAATGCCTCAGATGAGGACTTCCCACCTGATGATTGAAAGTCCGCATAGATGTATCTGCAGCTGAAATGACAGTGTTCTACCTCCTGATGTTTGAAAGTCTCACAGATGGTCTGTGGATACCACCACTGCAATTAATTTGAACATCTTTAGTTGATGTTAAAAAGACGATAAAGCTCTTCTTATGTCAAGCTTATACATTTAAACTGTTCCACTGATCAGTAGATTTCTTAGTAGTTTGATTCGATAACTATCATTGCTGCATTTTTAGTATTGCTGCTACATATTCTTTTTTTTTTTTTTTTTTTTTTTTTTTGATTGCTACATATTCTATTGCTGTTTAAACGTAGGATAGTCTTATGTTGACTCTAAAGGCTGAATTGAGATGTAAATGATATGGATGTTCTAATTCTTCTGCTGCTCAATTCCTGTTTTTCTTTCGTTCTTCCTCACTGAATCTTGTAACAGGCAATGATTGTCGTTTTTCCCAAAATGTTTCTATGTTGCACATAGCCGCTAGTACCATTAAGAAAAATGGTTCTCTGCGGTTAAACAGTAATCTTACATGTAAGTGCATATTACTAGTATAAAAACCACCAAGTATTAACTTCAAAACAAATAAGAAAAATCATTGTGCAATATTAGAAGTAAGAGACGGAGACAACAATGCGAAACTAAAGAGTGCAATAAAGTCCTCGGTCCTCACTCATATTTTTCCTCATGTATCTCTTGGTCGATGGAGCTAAAATAGTATATGGAAGGAAAGGTGGACGAAGACTGTGAAAGCTTAATGGACTAGATAAACACTTGAAAATAAATTGCATGCCGGTTAACTAGGTTCATGAATAAATATCATTGCTATGCTCATGAAATTCATCTGGTAACACAAGAAACTCAATGAGGCTAAACTAAACTTCCAAACTTAGTCTCACCAACATTCAGAAATTTGACTCTATTCCAAATTTGAGTATTTAAATAGAAAAGGGTTGATACAGATTTCTGATATGGAAAAACGAGCAGTACAGATTTTACAAAGCCAAGGGAAATGCCAAAGTCATTGAAGCAAGCAGTACCCTGATGTCAGCTAAATAGCCCTCTAGCGCAGAAGTTTCATATAAACAATTGAATCTACATGGTGGATTCCCACAACCAGATAAAGATAAGCAAGCTAATGAACTTGGTAAGACGGATGTCTTCTTCGAGGCTGTTGCATTGACAGAGGAGGTCGTCTGTTGTGTGCCTGGATGTGCAGGGGAAAAGTTCAGACGCATAGAGGTCTCAAAAGTTAAGTTCGAGAAAAAGGAGGGAAGTTTAGGACACTATTCAATTTCCAAAATCACAGACAAATATACATAATGAATCTGAATAAAGCTTACAATATATACTGTTAGTGCTGTATGCAACATGTTGAAGGGCTATAATTCATAGGACATCTCACATATATCCAACCTAAACATGTGGTGCATGCTATCAAGTAACATAGGACTTTATTGGCATTTCCTAGGCTCCAGGCTTGCAGGAATAATTTTTTGAAAGGGAAAGCAGATACCATAAAAGAATGCTCATATGATAATGGGCGTGACTGCACAAGCATTCCTGAAGAAATGAAGTCCATACCCCAATTTTTGTCATGTGACGACAAGAGGAACATCTAACTGATGGCGCCCCATATGGGTACATGAGTAGCAATGCGCAACCCCCACACTTAACTTGTCCAACATCATGAGCTGCAGCGAGAACAATCAGAAACCGCATGAGTATCGAGTCAACAGTTCCAATTTGAACGGTTGAATTCTTCACGGTAATTGTAGAGATCCATGAGAACAAGAAAGTGAACAAAATGTGTATTTCTTATTTCTCCATTATCCAATTTTGAGAGGTCTGGTATGCCATTTCACAGTAGATACAAAAGACTTACAGTATCAGAAGGTAAAATCCGGATGAAAGTGCAGCACACGGTTAGTTTACATCAGTTGTTATTAAGGTATATAAACATAGTGATAACTGGCAGGGCTCTGATTTATGAAGTGCTGATTCCTGAATAATAAGCATGTAGAAAGCTAACTGCTCATATTGTCAATTAGAAGTTGCTTTATATGTTATTTTCAACAATTTTGGCACATGATGATTCAATACAACTTATATAGGGGGCAACCTACCAATGATAAATTCAACAACCTCACTAGAATATATCTGATTTTGTGACAAGAAAGAAAATGTCAAGGGCTGTAGGAATCCATTTTAGTATAAAGGAGGAAGCAGGAACCTTCAAGGACAAGATTGACGGTCTGGCAGCATGAACACTTCACCAATTTAGCCCCTTGTGGATAAGAAAGTAACTGTCGGCAACTACCACATACCATCTGACCCATTTCTGCATCATAACTTTATTACGTACAAATATTTTGTTCAAAACATCTCATATATAAACTGACTAAATTGGATGAACAAAAAGTCTTTACTGTCTGTGAAAAGGACTGACCTGCAGAAACTGTTGCAGCATGTGATGAGGATTGAGGCACCATAGGTTTCATCTGTCGTAAATGCGACATAGGTTGCTTTTCAATTTGGGGCCTTACCTCCTCATTCTTTGTGCTTTCTTGTTTGCTATCTGTCTCCATTTCTGATTGGTGTACAGTTTAGTCATTATCCCCCCAAAATGTCCACAGAAAAGGTAAAAGTACAACATGAACTAGTACATCAAGAAACTTAAACGACTAAGTCAATCTTACGTTGAACCATTTCTAAATTATATACATAGACATTCACGAACTGTGGAAGGAGTTAAATTAACTGAAAGCAGATTGGATGCAACTCCGACAGAGAGGTTCACTGCTCTACTTAACCCATTATATCTACTTATATGCTACTTTAAGGCGTCGCAGTAGAGTTTACCAGAAGAAGCAACTGATGATGACGACTGAGGTGGTGGTGTAGGTGGTGATGAATGTCCAGACATAGGAATGGATTCTGATCCCAGGGGATGCCCTTCTTTTTCAACTTCAGAGTCCTGTTTGCTCCCCTTTTCAACGTCTACCAAAGCTAATGTTAGCTAGTTATAAAACTTATGGATATTGAATAAATATAATTTATCGAAGGTTAGCTCCCCAAGGAACCAAATCTCGAATTCTGATACTGCTAATCTGGACTTTGAAAGAGACACAAGCCTTTAAGTTATGAACCCTAACACACTTATCTTAGAAAATTGTTTAATTAAGGAGAACCTCTCATGTTTTATGCTTATAGATTTTGGCAACAGCAAGAAATACATTGAATGTCAAACCTCCAACAGCTAGAATTTTTGCCACATATTAACCCCTAAGTTGTCTTAATAGACAAAAATTGAGTAGTGGAATAAATTAGACCCTTACAGAGCAGAATGGATATGGCATACTCATATAGCCGACCCCACTATGGGATTGAGGCATACTGTTGTCTGTATTATCCCTTGATTGTATTCATGTCTTAAATATAGTTCATCATTCATCTTTTTACGTGTTCCTATGGAATTAATTTCTCAGTTTAGCCCACCCTATTTGAATGACATCCTGCCTGCGGTCTCAATAATCACAAAGGCACTGGGGCATGCCATATCTCTTACCATACTGATCAACAAACATGAACATACACTGAAGGTATGTTCCATAAACAAGGCCCAATTGGTATTATGAACTAATCATAAAAATACAAGGTTGCATGTACATATGGCAAGTAATTGAGACTTGGGTATTTTAGCATATACCAATTGACCATGTAAACATGGACACTTCGAATCTGACTAAAAAAGAGAGTACTCACCGGAAAGAAGAGCTTGTTGTGTCCCTGATGGTGGTGTAGATATTTGTAGTGGCTGTGGTTGAGCGATCAAATTCCATCCTGGTGGTGGACCATTATCTTCATCTTCAACTTCTTCTTCTTTCTTCTCCATTTCTATATCTGAAAGTCAAAAGGCTAATTCTTAAAGAAGATTCATTCATCCCAAAATTCCTCATAATCTTACTCAACAACGAGATGAAGCCAACATCTAAGCACATTCACATAAGAGCATCCATTACGTAGAAGATATTAATGCTATCACAAGCCTTGCATATAATTACTTTCAATTGACTAAATTAGTTGTTTGGCAAGAATAATCTTTGTATTATCTCTTGATTATTTTCTTATCTTGAATATAATTCATCACTCATCATTTTTTACGTGTTCCTATGGAATTAATTTCTTCTCAGTTTGGCCCACCTTACTTCAATCACATCCCACCTGCAGTTTCAATCAACACAGACACTGGGGCGTGCCATCTCACTTACCATATTGATCAACAAACATGAACTTAGACTGAAGGTTTGTTACATAAACGAGGCCCCAGTGGTATTATGGACTAAGAGCCCGTTTGGATTGGCTTATAAGTTGGCTTATAAGCTGTTTTCAGCTTTTTGAGTGTTTGGCTGGCCAGCTTAAAGTCATTTTGTGCTTAAAATAAGCTCAAAAAAATAATTGGACCCATTTAACTTAGTTTATCTAAAGCAGCTTATAAGCTGAAAACAGCTTATAAGCCAAAAAAAATAAGTTGGACTACCCCAACTTATTTTTTTCAGCTTATAAGCTGCAAACAGCTTTAAGCTATAAGCCAATCCAAACGGGCTCTAACTCAGAAAATCACAAGCTTGCATCTACATATGGCAAGTAATTGAGACTAAGGTATTTTAGCACATACCAATTGATCTACTAAACAAGGAAACTCTGAACCTGCGTAAAGAAGGGAGGACTCACCGGCAAGAGCTTGTTGTGTCCCTGATGGTGGTGTAGATGTTTGTAGTGGCTGTTGAGGGGTCAACTGCCAACCTGGTGGTGGACCATTATCTTCATCTTCAGTGACGTCTTCTTTATTCTCCATTTCTGTATCTGCAGGTCAAAAGGCTAATTTTTATAAACCAAAAAAATAAAGAAGACTAATCCATCCCCAAATTCCTCAAAATCTTACTGGACAACTAGATGAAGCCAACATCTAAACACATTCACATGAGAGCATCCATAATGCAGAAAATACTAATGCTATCACAAGCCTTTTTTGAAACTGGTAATTGTGAATGCTATCACAAGCCTTGCATATAATTACTTTCAATTGATTAAATTAATTGTTTGGCAAGAATAAGCAAGTAAATCTGTCTTTTGACGTGTTCGTATGTAATTAGTTTCTCAGTTTGGCCCACCTTATTTCAATCACATCCCACCTGCAGTTTCAATCAACACAAAGACAATGAGGCATGCCATTTCTCTTATCATACTGATCAAAACAAACATGAACTTATTCTAAAGGTCTGTCACGTAAAAGAGGCCCGATTAGTATTATGGACTACTTCGAAAAAGCACAAGCTTGCATGTACATATGGCAAGTAATTGAGACTAGAGTATTTTAGCATATACCAATTGAAATTGTAAACATGGACAATTCGAATGAGTTTAAAAGGGAGGACTCACCAGCAAGAGGAGCTTCTTGTGTCCCTGATGGTGGTGTAGATGTTTGTAGTGGCGGAAGTTGAGGGGTCAACTGCCATCCTAGCGGTGGACCATTATCTTCATCTTCAACGACTTCTTCTTTCTTCTCCGTTTCTGTATCTGAAAGTCAGAAGGCTAATTCTTATTAATCAAACAAATAAAGAAGACTCATCCATCACCAAACTCCTCATAATCTTACTCGACAACTAGATAAAGCAAACATCTAAGCTCATTTACATGAGAGCATCCATGATGCATAAGATACTAATGCGGATCATAAGCCTTGCATATTAGTACTTTCAATTGATTAAATTAATTGTTTGTCAAGAATAAGCCAGTGAATTGCAAACCTTTAAGAGACATTATCATAAGAACCAAAAAAAAGCAGATTACAGTAAGCAAGTTCTTTTATTAGTGGAGTTATCCCCTTCTACAATAATGTAGTCCTGTGTTAAAGCACACTGAAAACAAATAAGCCAGGAAAAAGAAGCAATGGTATATACTTAAGTAACATCATAACAAATGTGACAACCAACAAGCACGTAAGTGCAAAATAAGCTACATAAAAAGGCAGCCAGTACAAACGAAGCTACTAGAGCAAAATAATGGCCCCACATGATTTTCTCTTTAAAAGATGCAACAAAAAAGAAAACATAAAAATTGCAAGAAGATGCCACCAACGGTCTTTATGTTGAAACAGGGTTCATGTTCATGGCCTTCCAAGGATTACATGTACGCATTATTTGAAGAGTTGGGTTTCAAGACCGATCTAGCAGAGATCTGAAACGGGTATCAGTTTACGACGTGGGTGGGATTAGAAGTTTTCTATATTTTCTTCAATGGTAGGAAATACGCATCAGCAGGGGTATATGGGAGGAAACCAGTCTGCCGTAATCCAAATTGATCCTTTGGATCACTAAGTAAAATCTTGACTCACACATACCGCATTGTATTATTGTCCGACCTTCTCGGCTTTCTTTGGTGCAAAGACCAATGACTAGTTAACCAAGAAGATAACTATTCTTCTGGACGAGAAGAGCGAGTCTGAGTCCGGGGTGAGAGGCCTAAGGAAGCTTGGTATGGGGATTGATGGCGCCGGACGAAGAGGGACATAGTTGAGCATGTATTAATTATTTCATCTTCTACCCCGCATAAAATAATACATAAATTGACTCATAACTTGTACATGTTTTATTTACGTGGGATTGTCTCTATCGCTGAATTATAGACTTATATCCCTTCCCGCCCAATTGAGAAATAGAACTGACTAATCCTAAGTCAAAGGGTCGAGAAACTCAACGCCACTATTCTTGAACAACTTGGAGCCAGCCATTTTTTCACACTATTACGGATGTCCAAGGTTCAATATTGAAATAATTTCAGAGGTTTTCCTGACTTTGTCCATGTCAACAAAAAATCTGAACTCTTCTGCTATGCTACTCTATTTCAAAAACTTTTGCAGGCTCAGAAGGCATCTGTCTCACTGTGTATCGGATACAATAGGAAGATGCGACCTGGAAAAGCAGGCAAGAAATACGGGCGTTTTGTTTGAGTGCAAGGGGAAAAAGAGAGGGAGAGACAGCAAGAGAGGGGCAGGGAAGAAAGTAATTCGACAGTAAAGTTAACGACTTACCGCAAGTAACCGCTGCTGTTGCTGGTGGTGAAGATGGCAAATTTTTCTGTGGGATTATGGTGTTCCACCCAGGTGGTGGACCATCTTCATCGTCTTCTGATTCGTGTTCTTTGCTTTCCATCTCTACATCAGTAGTCTGTTCACAAGTTACTTTTGTGTATCGGAAGCATCAACTAGTTTTTGCATTCACTAAGCAAAGAACTTCTGCATTAACTCTTTGCTCTTTTGTTTTCCCCAGTTTCAATGGCTTAATTGTAATTATATATGTTGCTCTAGCCTCTAGAGTTCTAAGAATTTCCAAACCTTGAGAGCAATAAGTTCCATGACGACGAGAGCTGGGTGCTAGTGAAGAGTAGCATAAATATTTCAATGTTCAAGAAAGGACTAGTAATCTATACATTATAGTGATCATGTTCAGTGTAATCTCTTGTATATTAGTCATTCTAGATACCTATTTGTGCAGATAATTTGCAACTGTGACCCAGGACTCTTGTGTAAACAATGAGATCCTCCAACTTTAAGTTACACGCATGCTTCAAACAATTACAAGAGGTTCCATTGTAGAGTAAAGTTATAGTTGTTCCATTGAAGAAGAAAAGGTTGACATGTATTTCTCAAACACAAATTCAAAAATGATTTGATGAAAATTTTGTACCTTCAGAGGCACCTTACTAAGTGGTCATTGACATTTACCTTTATTTTCAAAAGAGTTGAAGTTATTTTTCTTTCTGACATTTTCAGGTATCGTTTAATCCTTCTTGATTTTTTTTTCAGTAAACTGAAAAATAGTTTGTGAACATAATGTCTCCAACATCAAGTTCCCCGTATTACCTAGTTATTAAGCAAACCTTATGAAAGATTTACACACTCAAAGAATTAGAAACCAAGATCTTAGAACCCACAGTAGTCATGGAACAGAGTGTGATAATCAAATAGAAAACTAGAAATTATAGGAATGCAGACATGAAAAAGAATAAGAACTACAGAAATAAAAATGCAAAGACAGAAGTAAATAATCAAAAGGCAAAAAACTAAAACAGAAAGAAAAAGGAAAAACTTATATAATGCATGAACAAGCGAAATTTCAACCATGCAAGTGCATAGCAGGAGTTGCAGTGATCCGCCTGATGATTATATGGGGTCTCTTCAAACAAAACAAAAACCCCAATTTCCTCAAAACTATACATCTTATGTCTAGGGACTGCAAACCTGCTTATATGGGCTTTGCCTAGCACATTCCGAACCCATATAGAATAGGATGGTTATGAAAGTTGACAGCTGGGGCAAAACTAATCATAACACGATGAATCCTCTAAAAAGATATAATTGGACACTAATTAGTTTGGTATTCCAGCATAGTTGTTATTTATCGACGTTCAGAAAATGCAACATTTTCTTTTCATTATCAACGGTATCAAGACACAACATTTGGTTTTTTTATCTTTGACAGATGAATGCACTTGTCTACATTGCCTCACTCATACATTAAGCATAATTGGGGCATTCTTCAAACTGAATTCTTGAGCAATATACAGGTAAACCATGGAAACAAATGAAGATCAAATTCAACTACATGGAGATTCTTCAAGCAAATCAAAGACAAATTACCACAAAATTAACCATATAAATTTTAGAAATCTTAATGTTGTTTTCATGATTGACATCAAGACTCAACCTTTCACTATTTTCCCATCTTTTAACAGATATTCCCATACTTGTGTACAAGCATCAATCATACATAAACTTAAAGCGGGCATTCTTGAAACTGAATTTCATCAACACAATACAGGTAATCAAGAAAACAAAGGAAAAAACAAAATTAAATTGACACCCATTATTAGTATTTTATCAATTAATCTAACCTGGAGAAGCTGCTGATTGTGTTGGTGAGGAATTGATGGCCAACCTGGAGGTGGGCCTTCATCATCTTCAGCTTCATTGGTATGTTGTGAAGGTACAGTTAAAGAGTCAAAACCAGGTGGTGGACCCTCATCTTCTTCTTCTTCATCATCTACTTGGTGAGTTTCCATGCTTTGTTTTCTTCCATTCTTTTGCTCTCACTGAATCACACAGCCACTGGGTTTAAAGGATTTGCAGCTAATTTAGCTCCGAATAATGGGTTTTTAATGGCATGTTGAAAAGTTCTATTTTTTTAAGAAGAAAATTAAATAGTTATTCTGTGAAAAAACAAAAGAAGATTTTGATGTTTGTGACTCGTGAGTGTATATATTGAAATAAAAAGACACTCTAATTTCTCCAACTAGTCACATAATTTCTTTCGTTAAAGTCGAGCTATTTTTAAAAATTAAACAAATTTAATGGTTTATAATCTTTGTTCTAAAAAGGGGGACTTTTTCTAACATAGTTAAAGGGAAGATGGAAATCCAATAGGGCTATCAATTTGAAATTGTGACTATAATTTTAATTGTGATCTGTTAAAAATCAAGCTCTTTATGTAATTGGGAGAAAGTAGAATATATTATTTTTGTAATGAATTAGATCCTTGTTGGTTGTTACATATTTAATATTTGTATTTTGTTAGTGTCAAGTCTTAATTATGTTGATCTCATCCAAAATTAATATAGTGAATGAAAGATCTTAGTAGCGGCAAATTCAGAATTTATATATCACAACTACTCTTTGTTGGTTAATTCTAAGTTACGATCTTATAAAGGCAAAGTATTCAAAAAATAAAGAGAATGGGGATTTGATCTTGATGTTACTAACATTTTTCACTACATTCCAATTCATTTTAACTTCCCCCATTGTGTGCTTGAGGCTTTGAAATATCTAATCATTCAATATAACTCGTAGTATGATTGTTTCCCATATTCTATCTTCATTCTTGATTGTTTATCGTAGATCATAATATGGTTTTATCATGATTTAACCCATCTTCTTCATTGTGTATAAATGTAAATTAGTAATACATTCTTGTGCAGTAGTCGAAACATCTCTGGACTCTTTGCGAGAAATAGAGAGAATAAAAGTGGACTTGAACCAAAAAAGTTGAACTCATTTCTTTGCAAGATAAAATCATTGTTAAAAGCTTCCACTCATTGATTTTTGATGCAAGACTAACAAGAGCCTCTTAGGGGTGGAAAAGAAGAAAACAAAAGCTCTTTTCCGAACAGAAATTTCAGATATAAATGTTCTATTTTTACATGCGACAATTACTTCCAAATTGTATGCTTGAAATCACTGTACGGAGGTTCACAAGGGTCCTGTTCTCATTAGATATAGATGACACATGCTAATCTACAACCATTCTAAAACAAGCAAGTAGATCCTCATATTGTGGATGCAAAACCGACTCCTAAAGTGCAGGATCGTAAATCTATAAAACAGGGCCACTTTTTTCTGCCTGGCTAAATCAATCATGCTCCTTTCTTCTTTTGATCTTTGGCTTGTTTGACATCCTTTGTGAGCATTCTTGGAGCTATAGCCATGGCCATAAGCTCCTGGAAAAGCAACTTGCACGCATATGGAATGTGAACCTGCACCAACAGAGCCCATCTTGAGTTCTAAGACCGCAGAAAAGTGCTACTGCTATTTGACGTGAGGTGTAAACCATAAAGAGCATCTACCCAGTGCGTTCAGCAGAAACATGTATGCAATGCCAGTATATGTATTTGTATGGGGGTGCAAAAGTAGGGGCGGAAAGAAAATGTTTACCTGGACAATATCAGTCTTGTTCTTGCATCCTCGGCATTCAAAAGAAATCTTCTTGAGGTTTGCAATAGCAATCAGCCCACATCGCTCACAAACATGAACTCTATATGCATCACTTTGGTCAAATAACCGCTCTTTCAGAAAATGAGCGGCACCGTGAGCAATCATACAATCTCGCTCCATCTCTCCAAAACGAAGACCACCATCACGAGAACGACCTTCCGCGGGCTGCCTTGTGAGGATTTGCACAGGGCCTCTGCCTCTAGAATGAATCTTGTCATCAACCATATGCTTCAGCCGCTGGTAGTACGTGGGACCAAGGAATATCATAGCACTAAGCCGCCGTCCAGTATGACCATTGTACATGGTCTCAAAACCACGCATCTGGTATCCACATTTATGCAGAGCTTTGCTGATGTTATCCACAGTAACATCTGTAAAGGGAGTGGCATCACCTTCTTTTCCCATATGTGCGGCAACCTTCCCCATAATACATTCAATCAACTGACCAATAGTCATTCGAGAAGGAATAGCATGGGGATTCACAATAATATCAGGAGTAATGCCTTCCACAGTCCATGGCATATCTTCTTGTGTATATGTCATGCCAACTGTTCCCTTCTGACCATGTCTACTGCTGAACTTGTCCCCAATTTGAGGAATACGGACTGATCTAACCCTCACTTTAACAAATCGGAGCCCGTCGGCATTTGTTGTTAATAGAACCTGATCTACCATTCCAGTTTCACTATGGCGGAGACTGGTACTGTGATCTTTCCTCGTATAGCGAGATGCTTGCCCTTGTGCATCATCTTGAGAAATGGGAGTTGTCTTCCCAATGATCACATCCTCACCAGAAACTCTAGTTCCTGGAGGGGCAAGACCATCGTCATCCAACTTATCATAAGAACCATGCCGCATACCCATAGTACTAGCTCTATCAGGACGTCCAAAGTCCTCCTTGACCAATGTCCCCATCTTCTTTTCCTCATCCCTGTATGAACGGAAAAATAGCGATCGGAAGAATCCACGATCAATCGATGACTGATTCATAATGACAGAATCCTCTTGATTGTATCCAGAATAGCATGAAATGGCAACAATTGCATTGATGCCTGCAGGTAGTTGCCTGAAATGCAAGTGTTCCATGGCTCGCGTTGTGACAAGAGGCTTCTGAGGATAATAAAGCACATAGGCCAATGTGTCCTGCCAGAAGAAAAAATTGTCACCTTGACAGACCGAAAACAAAAACCTCCCAAAAGATTATGGATAAATAAGTAGCTACCTACCATCCGAAATTGGTAGTTGGTGACATAAATTCCCATGGCTTGCTTACCCATGGCTGACTGATAAGTATTACGGGGAGACTGATAAAACAACAAATAAGCACAGAAGATTAGAAGATCAGAAACAACTTGACAAGAGATTTCACAAGTCACAACCAAACATAACTCACCTGATTATGATCAGGAAACGGAATAATTGATGCACAAACACCCAATATTAGTGATGGGTGAATTTCGCAGTGAGTATAGGTATCAGAATAAGCATCCCCAGGATTAAGGCGTGCTTGCACAAGATCCTAGAAACATTAACATATATCATTTAGCATCTCAGCATAAATCAGAAACTGTTAAAATAGGAAGACCACTGTCGACTACTCACATTTATAGTCATGCTAATCATCGTTGTTTCTTCCTCTTCAGTGTCAATGTACTCGATGTATCCCTTAGCCACCAGATCATGCCAGCCACCCTCTTCAGGTGATTCCTGAAAAAGAGTACTGAATATGTAACTGAAGCAGAGAGAAATTCAAACCTCCAAGAAAATCAAAGCAACAAAAGATGGCAACAAAAGGGGGCAAGGGAGCCATTAGCATACCCGTTGTTGCAATGTTTGAATATCCTTCTTCTTGATCAGCAGCCTTTGCTTTTCCACAATAAACAATGGACGACTGCACCTGCCATAGTCTGTATAAATACGAAGTTCTTTCAAACGGATATCACGAACCACCCCGACCTCAGTATTGACATCAACCTGCATAAAACAGAAACAAAGGCACTTATGCAAAACAACCAAAGCAATTGTAGAATCTCCCGTTCAATGATAATATTTCCAAGACCAAGAGTGTTCTAAGATAGGGGATGGGACCAGAGAACTCAGTAGAGGCGATCAGATAAATATCAGTTCGTAAGGCAGAATAAAGGTGCAGTAATATATTTCCAAGATCTCTAAAATATTGAAATACATACTTCCAACTCGACGTCCATATGTTTACAATGATTGGATGTGAGCACTGCTATAATATAAAACCAATCAAAGCGTAGAACTGACATCGTATGGCTGTTTCTCCAGATTACTACGTAATTATATGGCTTTTATCATCCTTCACTTTATGCTTCATACTGTACAAGACTACAAGTAATGTCATCCACTCAAAATTAGTGTAGATTGTTTCTTACCCTTCTCCTAAGTCGTCTCAATGTTCTCACCAACATGTCAGGATCGCGATGAATTCCCACCCAGGTACCATTGACAAAAATCTTCGTAGCCTGTGGAATAACGGCAGGAGAAATTTCCTAGATTTACAGGAAAAGCAATGGTGAGCCAAGGAAGACCACATCATCATCACTCTTAATATAGTAAAGAAAATACAGCATAAGTAAGCTGAACCACAAACATCCCAACACACAGAGATTATGCTCACCTCAAAGTTCTCAGTACCCCACTCTTCCAGAAACTCCAAAATTGGATATGCCGCTGAACCAACTGTTATATAAACCATTAAAGCTAGATTCTTCACCAGCCCACATGCCTAATCAGATCACAAGAATGAATCAGTTTGCACGTACAGGTTTTTATTTGGGGGGTGGGAGAAGAGGAGGGGGCTGATCTAGCCACATCCTGGCCTAACAGAAGCTCCACAGGGGAGCAATCACTTACTTGTCCCTCTGGTGTTTCTGCAGGACACATCATTCCCCATTGTGAATTATGCAATTGCCTTGGTTTAGCCAGTTTCCCTGGTAAACAAACACAGAAAACCTAAATAACAAGGAAAAAAATAAAAAGGAAACATAACCGGTACTAACTAACTATAAATATAATTGACAGGAATAAGATTCCATGTTTCATGAATATAGCGGGGTGGTAGGGTGACCTTGGGTTCTCTGTTCACCATGAACCCGCGAGTCAACACTTATTCTTCCCAAATAAACCCAACAATGGTCCCAAGTTCCATACACCCTTATGGTAGTTTTTCCATTTACTTTGGTGTGTTGATCAAGTGGGACGTGATTTAGCCAAACACCAACTAGTATGATATTAGGGCCCAAATGATTGATTAAGTCGGAAGCGAATGACATCAAATACTATCAAAAAGTAGAACCACATATATCACAAGCAAAATGGTGGTATGGAGGAAAACTCAATTACCTTCTCGTCCTATGGGGGAATTCAACCTTCGCAAGTGAGACAAAGTAGATGCATAAGTCAGACGATTCAACACCTGGAACATATCAATAAACAAAATTATTTATCCGAGGAGAACATCGATCAAATACCAGTTGTCAACCGACAAAATAGCTAGCTGACCTGTGAAACACCAGCTCTTGTACCCGCTGCATTAGCTTGCCCCCAGTTTCCAGTAGCAAGAGAGTATTTCAGCCCACTGGTAATGGTTTTAGCTTTGATTGCAAATTGAAGATTTACATCTTTTCCATTGTCAACACACTGAAGGACCCACAAACAATAAGAACAGTCCGCAGAAACGAAATATTCAGCCAATGACGCCGTAAAGAAAAGGTCTATGCATTTACCTTCTGCACATAGCCTCTAACATCCCTTGTCAACTTTCTAAAGAGCTGCATTGAAAGACGGAACCCAAGAAAAAAGATATAAGAAATGATGTATATAACGGTGTAAAAAATGACAAAAAAGAACAAACCTACCATTCGAAACAGGCCACCAAGCAAAGGACCAGCAAGATCCAGTCTCTTATTTCCATAATGATCCCTATCATCCTCAGCCCTTCGGCCAAGTGCACATAACAGAAGCCGGTGAATGATATACCTGAAATGAGTAGGTTCAAGATCCTGATAAACATGTCCATTACTAACTAAAATAAAGGGGATAAAAGATTTAATGAATCATTTCGTTAAAAACATGGTTACACAGAAAAAGGAAGCCCTACCCAAAGTAATAAGCTTTCTTTGTTTCACAATACTCTCCAACCCCAACATGAGGAAGCATTTCTTTCTGAAGTATCTCTTTGGCATACCTGCAAAATATTGATTGAGAACATTCATTTACATGCTTCAAAAAGTCACAAAACCAGCTAGATGTTTAAGCAACTTCAATACACATACTTTATCCTCTTTTCCCTTGTAACACCAACTGTAGCCCCTCTCTTCCCGATGTAGTCAAGAGCAACCTAAAAGAATCACTTCTATTTTAGCAACGTTATCAAAGCAAAGAAAGAGCTTGGGCAGGTGAAATAAAAGAACCACAAGCACCAACAGAAGTACCTGTTGATTTTGTATAACAAAAGCTTCTTCCAGCGATGGACGTAACAACTCCATCATTTGAGTATCATTGAAATCATAACAAATATGTTCCAATATATCTTTATCAGCCACAAAACCTAGAGCTCGAAACACAATAATAATAGGAATCTCTGTTCGGATATATGGAAGTGTCGCCCGAATGTATTGGCCTGAGGAACCCTGCAGTATAGAAAGCGATGGAGACAATTAAATATATAAATTTCATGAATTGTAACAAACAGCAACAAAAAAAATAAAAATGAAATTGCTTGTCTCAGCACATTACCCCTTTCGCACTAGTCCTTGAGAGCATCCGCACAAACATGGTACTCGGTGGGCGGTTTTGAGATTCTGCCATTGACCTGACTTCTCCAACGAAGGCATACTTGTTAGGTTGCCTCTTCTTAAACACATACACATGGTTGGTGCTCATCTTCTCCTGAGCAATTAGGACCTTTTCACTTCCATTTATAATAAAATATCCACCTTGATCTAATGGACATTCTCCAAGCTCTGTTAGATCCTTCTCTGAATTTTGATATAATGTACAGTAACTTGAGCGAAGCATAATGGGAACCTGTAAGTGAAGATGGAACAAGTTTGACTATCAATAACAATTTCAAGAAACCTCTTGTCATACTTATCAAATATGGCTCCAAAGCTACAGTATATTCACCTTTCCAATAAAGACTTTTGTGAAGTCCTGAGTTTCAGTAACTTCTTCACCATCATGCCCTTTCTTAATGACTCTCTTCGTAACATCCACATACAATGGTGCAGAATATGTCAGATTCCTCAACCTAGCAGCCTTTGGAAACAAGGTAGCAGTTTCACCATCTGACTCTGTCATCATCGGCTTACTCAAATAAATCTGACCAAAATTGATTTTGTAGATAGTCTGCACAAAAACAATGATGAATAAAGTCAAACTGTAGTATTATTTGGAGAGACTTATATGTTAACTAGCAGAGGATACATTGCATTTAGGAAATGCCTACGAAGTGTATGGAGAAGCCTCAAAACTATATGCTTCCCCAAGAATTATCATTCAAAGATCAAAAGTTTCACCACCATTATTTGCAATTAGCTACTACAGGCTGTACCTTATCTCAACCAGCGAAATGTTTAATCGGTATCAAAAAGTCAAGAGTTAATGAACCACATCCGAACCAAGTAAATAAGCCTCAGCAGATAACGTTTAGTGATTTTGTCGTAGAATAGAATTTAAACCTGGGTAAAATGGATTATTTATCCACTAAAACATTACATAACAGATTTCTTGGACAAATTGCCATGTCAACTTTTCGGTACGTATCCAATAACTCAACTTGAAACTCTGACAGTTGTTATTAGATTCCTCATCTCCACTGTGCCAATAGCCCACATGCTAATTCTGAAACTACCTCATAAGAGACCAAGAAAAAGTTCTAGCATAACCAAAAGAACTGCCCTCCGTTAACTCAGTAAGATAATCCCACCTATCATTAATGTGTGCCAACCCTCCCCGTCACAACACGACATGATGTAGAAAAACAAATGCAAGTAACAGTGCAAATGCTCCACATTATATACAGCTAAACTGCACTTTACTAGCTTTGTTAGAAAAAATGCTAACAGTTCATACCACAAAATACAGCTGCAACTAGCCTTATCAACATAAATCACACAGTTCAAATTTAATGCCAAATTCAACCTTGTAACAACTTCAAATTTCCAAAAAATAAGCCCTGCCCTAGTTTTAACTTGTTTCAACAAACCCCCAACTGTTTTTCATGTTCTTTCATATATTGATTAGTCCTTTATGTTGGTATATCTTTCGCAAATTCGATCATTTATCAGTTCATAAGATACTTCCTACAACAAAACCCTAAAAACCCTAATGCCTAAATTGATCTGAACCATCATTCAATTGCAGCAAAACATAAACCACCAATCCAAATTAAAACAACACAAACTGCTCATAGACTAGTTCCACTCCATTTATTACTCTATAAACCCCTTTAGTCAGTTCAAAATTGTTCAAAAGCAAATCTATGAATTCACAATTCCAAGTTGTTAACAACGGACCTCAGCAAAGTCAGGTTGATGACCCGGGTTATGCTGGGATTCGGGTCGGATCTCAATATCAGCAGATTCATCAACAATTTCTTGCATAGTGTTCTGAATAAACTCATCAAAGGAATCAAGTTGTTGACGAACAAGTCCTTTCTCTTCAAAGTAAGCACTAATAACAGCCCAAGCATCCTCTTGTGTTATTTCATCTTCATCCTCACCATTGTAATCCTGCTCATACTCTTCCTCCATATCCATTCTTGATTCAACAACTAAACAAATCTTCCTTTCTCAGTTTTTTATTTTTATTTTTACAGTTTAAATGGAACCCAGATCTTAGTTTGTTTAGAGTTAAGTAGATAAATGGTTTAATGACTGATTTTCTTTGTTGAGTCCAAAGGGAAGAGAAGAGAAAGGCGAAAGAACGAAAGAATGAGAGGAAGGAGGGGTTTTATATTTACTTTGGAGGAGAAATAGGTCAAAACCGTCATGAGGGAGGCGGTTTTTTATTTCTATTTTTATCTTGTTCTTGTAATATTTAGTTTTTGTAAACCAAAATAAGATGATGGAATTATAATTGGGAAAGGAAGGAACAACACCAATTTCATAACTAATAATTAGGAAGAAAAAAATGCTTTTGAAGATATACAAACGTACTGGATACTTGTATTTTCTTCTGATTTTTTTCTTTTGGGAACTTTTATATAGTTTATGGAATGTGGGATTAAGAAGCTTCTATATATGTATGACGAAAGCAATAATTGGATGTTAAACGTATAATTAATGCCGATTAAAAGGTCATGACGAGATGTAATGTTGAAGATGAGATGAGCTGGGTCGAGCAGTAGTTATTCAGTCGCTGAATTAGTTAGGCGCGAAGTTACGATTTCAAAATTTAGTTGTTACTGTTCATTAATTAGTTAGTCAAATTAGTTCATAAGTACAGGATTGGTGGTTCATTCTAGTTCAAAACACTCATTTGAATTGTGTAAAATAATAAGTATAGATTGTAATTGTATATTTGAGCTAATTTAATGAAATAAAAAATTCTCTCCCTCTTTTTTCTTACCCAACTAATACCTCAGCTTGAGTTAGTTCTCCTTTTCCTCGAGATTTTCCTCTCCTGGGTTAACTTAGCGAGTTAGCCCACTTAATATCTTTTTATTACATTAATTGATATCAGAGTCATTGAATCTCGACTTAGTTATCGTGACACTTGATAAGAATCAAGATAAACTCTCTGACGAAATGGAAGGCAAGCTCTCACAGATCCAAGAGTAATTGTAGAAGCCGACAAAAGGGATAGTCATTACGAATGACAGAAATGTTCAAGTAGATAAAGAATTAATCGAGATTAGAAGCGATTGGATGTATAATGCAGAAGTAAAAGGACATTGAACAATGCAGAACTTAATCGTATGTAGATGGTGTTTGTTCTAGGGATTCAAGGCAGATGAATCAAATAAAACAATTCCAAACGGGGTTTTATATGTACTCTTAGTTCTTAAAGAAGAAACAGGTCAAACCGTCACACGGGAAGCTATTTTTTTTTTGCTTTTTTTTTTTTTTTTTTTTTTTTTTTAAACCAAAATCTTATAGAACTATAATCAATCAGGAAGGAAGCAAGAATTACCCATTTCGCAACTAATTGGGGAGAAAATAAGGCTTTGTAGATTTCATAAAGAAATATTCTTGGCCTTTGGACAACTTAAAAAAAAAAAAATTGAAGATAGATATTTTATTGTAAAAATTGTATTACAGACCACTTTTCATTCATATTCTTTTAAAATAGTCATTGTAATGGAATTTCAAATTCAACAACATGTTAAAGTTTTCATCTGTGAAATTTGACAATGATAATTTTTCAATTAAAAAGACTTAAAGTAACTGTTTGTGTTTTTTTACTCGGTATCTTCATCAAAATTTAATCCAATAAAAAACACATGTGGATACTTGGATTATTTTTATTTTATATTGTTTATGGAGTAAGGAATTAAGAAATTTCTATATAACAAACGAAAGCAATAATAGGATGCACAATATATTTAATCTTGTCTACATAACGTGCATGCTTATATCATATTAATTTTACTATACATACCTAAAGGTTAATGGCAATTTTGACCTTGAGAAAAAAAAAACCTATATTAGAAGTTGTGTTTATCTCTTTCAATTCCCAGACAATAATAAAATCATATCCACAGGAAATGACTCATAATTAATAGTTTCTTGATATTGGGTTTGTAAGTTAGGCATAAAAAATATAAAAAATAAAAACGACTTCTCTTACCTAAGAAATAAAATTAAAGTTCATTCTTTCTCATTTGCTAGCTGAATGTCTTTTGAGTTAGATACAAAGAATAATAACAAGTAACCGTTTGAATTCTTGTCCAAGAAATATTACACGTAGAATTATCTTATCGAGTGCGTTAATTTTGGAATAGATTTGAAAAACAAAGTCCAATTTCAAATAGGTACGAGATTGGTTCACTTAGCGAGAAAAAATTAGCTTAAAACTATAACAATTTTAAAATACTTTTTCCATTTAATGATATCGCACTACAAATTAAAAAAAATAGTATGAATCCAAAAGGAATCACCAAGAGTTGATGGATGGTTGGAACTCATTCTAGCTAAAGACATCGACTCCGAGCTTTGAGAATGGAGAATTTCTCGATAAATAATGATCTACTCTCATAGTAAACTTACTCAATGCGAATATCGCATGATTAAACACAACAAGAAGGCCTCAAGGGAAAATTGAAATGTCACGCCCCGAACCATGGCCTGTTAAACACTTCCGCACTTAAGCCTCACCGCATGTGACCGAGCGAAACCACATGGCTTGCCGATCACCGCGAGGCATAACATAACAGCAAGAATACAACGAACGCATGATTAGCTCTTATAAAACGTAATAAGTCATAATACTTAATAAAATTACTTGTTTAAACATGAGTGCGAAATAATATGAACGAGCTCGAAAATGGCTATATGACTCGAAAGTCTCGATATAACATAACCGACTTGTTCAACGAGAAACCTCTATGCACGAGTTCGACCAGAAAACATGCCGAGCACAAGGCCCTTTAAAGATACCTTAGGTGCAATCTAATTATAAAACAAAGAGTTGACTAAACCCCCGAACGACGGGGCTCACCAATAAGCTCCCACATACGAGCACGTCTCTACCACAGACACGTCGTCCGTAAATTAGTACCGCATTCGTGAAAACGCAGTGCCCCCGGGGCAATAGAAAGGGGACGTCAGCACATTGAATGTACTGGTATGTAAAGCAACTGAATGAAATAACATGATAAGAACCGAAACTGGACATGAACATGAATACTTACATATATATAACATGGTAAAAATATCATAAGGAGAGTAATAATCTCTATAACCGATCCATGGTTCGGTGCGTACGCGTCCCGCCAATGCGTAACACTACAGATCCTGCTGTGGAACATGAGATTTAATAAAATATGAAAGGATCCAAATATTGTGCGAGAGATCGTCCAATACATGGGGCGGAGCGATCCTCATCCTACTTGGGTGGCTACGCATTTCGAGGCTATCCGAAGCCTTTCCTCTGCAATTAAAGCAACTCCTAAAAACTTGAACACGTAAAATAAGTTGGGTACTGCGCCCATGGTTTTCATGAATATAACTCTGCTTGTACATGGATATCATGAATTATAGCTTGCTTTCTGCGTGGAATCTTATGAAAACATGTATAGTATTTTCTTGAAAATAACATAATATATCATAAACTAGCATGCATGAACCCATGGAATGAGATATATGGGGGTTTCATGATTACGTATCTTCTTAATAATCATAAAGAAATATTAAGAACTCAATGACGGAATTATAACAATTCATACATAATATAATCACGGACATGGACCTAGTTACGCTTTAACATGGTATAGAAACCCTAGTTTTTAAATAAAGAATCATAATTTATGGATTATGGGGCGTGGGGAAGAACAATGATGTTCCCACACGTAGATAGTAACTCTACATACCTTAGTCGCTCCAAACTTGAATTAAAGACTTGAGCTTTGAAGAAGATTTCTAAAATCTTAAATTTCGAACCTCGAGATAGGTTTTCTTGAAAACCTGTGTTAAGAATGATGGATTCTTGCTTAATGATCATGAACGTATGTTGGAATTGACTTGGATTGCATGGAATAGGCTTACCTTAAAGTTTCTTGAAGGTTGAGAGAGAAGTTAGCTTAGTCCTTAGGGCTTGAGAGACTTCTTTTGGGTTCTTTATCTCGGAAAAATTGGTTTAAAACGCAGTGGGAATGAATATAACGAAATTTGGCTCTTAAAACATCGTGGTCGGTGCGCGGTCGCGCGTGGAGGTTACTTCGCGCGGTGATCGCGCAACGAAGCGTAACATCGCCTCGAAAGTGCGCGATCACGCAACACTTCTTCGAGCAAAACGGGTATAACTTAGCACGAGCTCCTGTTTTGAGCTCCATAATATATGGTTGGAAAGGTATTTCGCCACAATCTGACTTTCATGTTTTGAGTTTTCTCAAATTCCTAACGTCACTACCCGAAACCGAAATGCAAGGCAACTGTCTCGCACTTAGACGAATTTAGAACGCCTAAGAACTTCACTTTTGGTTTGACTTCAAAACAATCGTTTATCACCCGAATGGATTCATAGCTAAAATATGATCTTTATACTAGTTTCATACGCTCACATCTAACTCGGATTTACGAGATATTACCGATATGGTTTAGTATGAAAGTACGAGGTGTTACATGAAAATATTATAGTGAAATACTAGTCCTTGTCAGAGACTTGACCAATGCTTGATTGAGATGAGCTCCTGAAACTCGCTGTAGCTTTAGCAACTGGGAAGACGGGCTTGATGGCCTTGCAGCTTACATTTGTTTCCAGTTGGGCTTTTGCCCACATCAAATTGGGCTAATGGTCCAAATTCAATCAAATGTCATGCAAGAAATGTGATGTTCCCAAAAGTGTCTGGTCCTGAAGTTTTGTCACTGCCTAACTTTTTATTTTTTTTTTTTTTAGGAGGACCTTAATCAAAAAAAATTTGGTGGGAAGAACTTTTGTTGCCCATCAGACATACATTCTAGCTTTTGTGTATAAGGCAGAACTGTGGTCAATTAAGCAGGTTTAATGTCTTGGAATATCCTTAATTTCTGTGTTATAAGCAAAACTAATTTATGTCCATAACTTATGATCGATCTGTTGCCCACCAGGCATAAGTTTTAACTTTTGCATATAAGGCAAAGCTTATGATCAATTGAACAAGTTCGTTGTCTTGAAATATCCTAAACTTCTGCTTATAGGCAAAATTAATTTATGTCCGATGAGAAATAAAAGGCTTTACCTATCTAATTTTCTGAAGTGCAGGCTATTTTTTAAAACTTTTATTAAGCTGGGCCAAAAAAATTTAAGACTCCCCCTTATAGAGGCTATTTGTAAACTTAACACAATATGTCCATGTAATAAAAATGTACAATATCTTCTCAACGCAGGGAGTCGCCGCAGGGGCGGACGCAGCATAATGAATACGGTAAATTTATAAAAAATTTACTAAAACATATATATATATATATATATATATATATATATATATATATCATTTTAAAAATTTATAGATAAATTTATACGATATATATATATATATATATATAAGTTCAATGCTAAAAGTCTTAAAAGATAGAACCCATAGGTAGGGGTGCTTATTGGTCAGTTCAGTTTGGTTTTGTGAATTACCGGTTCGGTTTATCAATTTTCGGTTTGTAAATATGCTAAAACAAAATCAAACCGATAAGATATTCGTTATCGGTTTTTGATCCTTAATGGTTAGGTTTTCGGTTTAACAAATAAGAAAATCTCCGCTAATTTTTTTGTTGTCTCTTGTTTTCATTTGCCTTCATGCATAAAGTCTACACAAATTACAAGACAAAAACTATAAAATGCACTTTAGCAATCTTTTAAAAACAAAATAAGGGCAGTTCCAGTTCATTTGTTCATAAACAAGGCCAACGCCAACTTCTTTAGAAAGAAAACACCAACAAGAAGTCAAAAACTATAAAGTGCGAAACAAAAACTATAAAATGCAAAAGAAAGCAGAGTTAATTCCTTGGATGGTCATCCAAGTTTAGGGAATTTCCTACAAAAGTCACTTTTGTTTCATTTAGGACAATAAAGTCACTCAAATATCACTATTTTCCTCAAAAAGTACCTAAACACCTCAAAAGTCTTCTTCTCTCCTAGTTGGCATGCCATGTCATTAAAGCCCCATTTTTTATTTTAATAATAGACATATTTAACTCATCAAAATCATTTAACCAAATTCATATTTTATACCCAATTAAATATCACATGGTTAAAAAGCGGCAAAAGAATCAAACCATACTTTTTATTAAGCCACTGTTTCAAATCTAAATTCTTTTATCTCGATTCAAATATATTATCTTTCAATTTAAATTAATGTTCAAGTAATTTAATCTTTCTATTCAAATTCAAGTTTTTTTAAATAGCACATTTTTTACCATATTAAACAACAAATTCTTTCCACATTAAAATATAATTACACATATAACACAAAAATTACATTCGTATTGGTTTAACTTTTAAAAAATCTAATTAACAACAACAACAACAACAACATACCCAGTGAATCCCACAACGTGGGGGTCTCAAAATGCAGGGGAGACCTTACCGTGTACCTTATCTTAGGGAGGTTAAGTTTTCGGAAGACCTCGCCAAGAAAAAGCATAGGAAAGGTCGATACGGCAAACAAATCAAAGCAATTATGAAAATGAAAACAATGAAAGTAAAATAAGCCATTATAAACCAACAGATATCTGCAGAAATCAAGAGACAAGAAACTATAGAGCAATACAACTACTCGTAAGAAGGGATAAATGCGACTACCTACTAGCGATTTAAAAAATCTAATTAAATCGTATATTTAAAAAATAAAGTTAGTGTAAATTTTCTCTCTCTATTTTTAGTTATCTATTCTTATATATGTAGTGTGCAATTTTTGGCATTTCCATTTTCATACAATCGAGGTCTTTTTATTTCTCATGCAAAAGGTATAGAATTTTCATTAATATAATACTTATTTTAAAATATTATATTATAACTCTTATTTTTTATTTTAAAATATTATATTATTAGTCTTATATGAAATATAATATATTCTTAATTTATTTCATGTTATGATATAGATATTCCAACTTGTCATGTTAATCATGTTAATACCTAGCAATATATTAAACTAAAGCTCTAATTTTTTTTTTATATTTTAATTTTAGATTTTAATACTTATCTATAGATTAAAAAAAAAACTCTCTCTTTTAATTCTAATTCATTTAGATTACATGCTAGTTTGTTCCTTTGCCGCTTTTTAACCGGGTCATATTTGATTAGATATAAAATATGAATTTGATTGAATGATTTTGATGAGTTAAATAAGTCTATTATTAAAAAATATGGGGCTCTAATGACGTGGCATGCCAATCAGGAGAGAAAGAAGCTTTTGAGGTATTTAGTATTTTTTGAGGAAAATAGTAATACTTGAATGACTTTATTATCTTAAATAAAACAAAAGTGACTTTTGTAGTAAATTCTCAAACTTGGGTGACCATCCAAGAAATTAACTCAAAGAAAGCAGTAATCAACAGCACCACCAAGCCAGCAACTTCAAAGATCCAAAAGGTTGTATTTAAAAATTAAAATTTAAAGCCACTAATATATAATTAGGGATAAAAAGGTAATTATAATATAAGTTTATTGGGTTAACAGTTTAACCATTAACTAAATCTTTAAAATCGAAAACCGAACCGATAATACAATAAAAAGTTTTACAAAACCGTTTATAAACCGTTAACCGAATAACCCGATATCGATAAACCAATAGTGTTTTTATTGGTTCGGTTTATCGGTTAAATCGATTTTTGCACACCCCTACTCATAGAAGTAAATTTTGGATCTGCCTCTGGAAATCAGTCTGATGAGCTGGAAAATCAGGGCATATATGAAACATTTGGGTATTGACAAGGTCGTTTCTAAGCAAATTTTACCGAAGGGTATGACTAATTTATTTTGGAAAGTTTAGGAACATATTTGAAATATTTTACGTACATATATTCTAGTTCTCATAGTTGTAATGACGTAAAAACATAATAACTTATTGTTGGTCAATTCGAGATATTACGGCATCGCGTCATGAAGCGGCTATGGCCATTTCCTATATTGCATTGGGCATTTCATTGTTTTAAATAATTGTGGCGTTCGAATCAACTTGCACGCACCTTAATTAATTTTACAGTTTATCTGTTATTTTTCATCACCATAGATTGAAAGAAATCATCTAATGTCTTTGCGTATAAACCTGAGATCTCATGATTCTCAACTCACTTCATTAACTACCAGGTAACACCCTTAAATGCAATGGACATGTCAAATTTGTAATGTCCACATTATAATTTTTTTTTTTTTTTTTTTCAATAGGAAAAAGCCAAAGAAATGTTAAACTCAATTGTCCACGTTAGAGACAAATGTGGGAGGCGCCGTGCATATATAGAGTTAACTAATGGGTAGTTCAACCGACCATTACTCTGCAAGTTGTTACCTTTTTTATATGCTAAGACATGATACAAACTCATATCAAACTTTGCTTATTAAGATTTTAAATAGTCTTCTTCCTGCCTACAATGAACACTTATTGGTAGATTGAGTCAATGATTTTTTTGGCCAAGTGTGCCACTAGATGCACAAATCTTCGATGAAATTAAAAGGGTCCACTCTCAAGAGGGGTAATTTAATTCATTGGATCTTTGTTAATTACTGGCACTATAAATAAGTGGCACAAGTTTATTTGTACACTCATTAGGTAACCAAGAACATGACCCTTTGTCCCTAAAGAAGACAAGTTTACCACCCACTTATCTGCCTTTTCCTAACACAACAAAATATCCCTCTTTATTATTCTACCTCTCTTGATCACTTCTTTAATTCCACACAAAAATTTTATGCCCTTTCACTTGCATTTCTTTTGACATTAAAAACTAGTGCTAGATTTTGTTAATTGATCTCATCACTTTCCTATTCCTAATGACTTTGGCAAACAGGATCACCATATTTCTGCTTAGGCTTTTAGCCTTGGGGGCTAGTGTTGCAGCCATCATTATCATGGTCACTAGCCATGACTCTGCTCAAGTCTTGGGCATGACCTTTGAAGCCAAATTTTCCAATACGCCAACGTTCAAGTAAGTTGATCATACATAATCTTCAATGTTTTTAACATGAGTACTCTTTCTACTTGCAACGGAACTAGAATTTTCACTAAAGAAATTCAAACAGAAGTAAACACACGAAGAAGTGATGCGGTGTAATTTTCCAGCAAAGGGAATTCGAATGAACCCCCTTGCGCCCCGTAATGCCACCCCTGCTTTCTACGTTCTGTCGATCACATGCATGCAGTACACCAGTGGATAATAAGGACAACTGATCAGTAGCGAATCCAACCATGAGTTCATCGGTTCGACAGAACCCAGTGCTTCAGAGTCGAACTACATTTATATGTGCAAATTATATATATATATATATATATATATATATATATATATATATATATATATATATATATATATATAACTTCGAACCAACTCTATTAACTTAATATTCATAACGTCTAAATTTTGAATCCGCACCTCACATGACCTGCTGGCTAAACTAAGTTATTGATGTTTCAGGTACTTTGTTGGAGCGAATATACTAGCAAGTGCCTATTCCCTCATAGTTCTCTTTTTCCCTACCAAGAAATTGCTGGGACGCATTCTGCTTATTTCAGATATAGTATGTACTATCTTTTCTTGATGATAATTTTGGTTACATGGATTTTTATTGCTTAGGCTGATTCAACTTTTTATCTTTTCATTGATTTCAAATTAGCTTATGACATTGCTTCTGGACTCAAGCATATCAGCATGTTTGGCAATAGCTCAAGTGGGGAAAAAGGGAAATAGTCATGCAGGTTGGCTACCAATTTGTGGGCAAGTTCCAAAGTTCTGTGACCGTGTTTCTGGATCTCTTATTGCTGGATTTGCAGCTGCTATACTATATTTCCTTCTTCTTCTTTTCTCTTTTCACAGTGTTCTTAATCTTTACACACTAAAAGCTTAGACTCCTCTATCATGGAGTTTTTACTTTTTGCTCCTCTTAAAAAACATCGTTTACCCTATTTTTGTACTAATTTATGTGTTTACAGATGAATGCTATATGTAGTTGAAATATTATAGTATGAAAAGAGGATTTGAAGACATCTTTTTCGTGTTTCGTATGCTTAATTATCTACACAAAATATAATTAATATTTCAATCTTTTGTTGGTCAATGAGTAGTTTAACGTCGTAATCTTTTCTGGTTGATAGAAGTAAGAATCTGTAATTGTAAGATACGAGTAGGTTATCTTATTCTCGTTGATATTGTCACTCTCACTATCAACAAAGATTTAACCAAACTATAAATAATATGATCTAACCATGATCTGGTTGGTACGCACTCCAACTTTTTGTCGTATAAGAGTTGATAAGTGGAAGAGATCTTTTTGTTTTATATATGGTATCATTTATAGTTTTATAAATTTTTTACACCATCCGGTCAAATCAACACTGACTATAATAAAAGTAATTTTTTATAGCAAGTCTAATATAATAACCTCGAAAAAGAAAAATAACAGCATGCTAGGCATATTTAATTTGCATTGGTAGATTAAATTTTTTACAATGTCAGTATAAGTAACTTAAAATCTTTGTTAAAATTCTGGATAGTTCAAATCAACGACCCTTCAAAAAAAAATTCCATGAATATTTTGCTTTTACAATAAATGAGATTTGTACTAAAAAGTTGTTACTTGGATTCATATTTTATACGATGTACTTATACATCACATTAGCCCAAAAATCACACCTGATATTTACACCAAACCACTAAAAATAGCTGAAGCGCGAAGTTTCTACTTGAGATTCCTCCATTTTCATTATGTCTAAAAAAAACCTATTTGTCCATTTAATTTTTGCGAAAAACTTTATGGTTGCATGCATTATAGTATTTAAAGATTAAAATGAATTCAAATAAAAGAGTCTCAGTTTCATTGACTTTGATTTTCTGAGAACTGTTACCAGAGAACATAAATCTGTAACAGAAGAGGCAAAAATTTCATTCTGGAAGAAATGATGAACTCTGCATTTCAATCAACTTCGTAACGGTTATATCACAAGAACATGCCACAACTTTTTCAGCTGTTCTTGAATTAATGAAGTTCTAACTAAACTAATATTCAAAAGTTCAATGATTCGTAACTCACATGCTACACAGACAACTATTCAGGTCTGATGCGGTTCTCTATTGTTTCAATAGCAAATGTAATCTTCATTGTCCGTCCAGTCCTTGTACCAGTTGATCTTAATAGTGGTAGATGTGGTCAGTGTACATATGTGCTGTCATGTTCAGGGAATGAAGCATGGCTTCTCCTTCTTTGTTGAATTTGAACACACATAATCCTCCATTATTTATATCCACTGAACGAAACCTGAATCCGTACAAAATTAGACCTGTCAAGAATAGTGGCTGAAGAACCCAACTTTTATATGTAGTAGTTGAAGTATAGGACTCGATAAAAGATTGCATACATGTAATTTTCATAGTGATGAAAGAAAGTTGTATTAAATTTCATGGTGATGAAAGCAAGTTTACTATACCCCAGCAATGTTTAACATCCTTACATTTGTCTTAGTCAGCTGTCATATCTAAAGGGTTATTTTAATTTTATGTGCCTGAAATATCTTAGGTTTAACTTAATCTAATGAAAGATTTTGGAGACAAAGTATGCTGTGAAATATTATGACATACCGTTCCGGTCCTAGTCCAAGAGCTGTGCAGATCAATGCTCGTAAAATAGATTTGTGTGTCACAACCAAAAAGTGCTCTCCCTGATGAAGAACGAGCTAATCAGTATATTGTGTTGCAAAAAAGATCAATTGAGCAGTGTAAAGAACTTACTGGTGTCAGTAAAATTTCTTTCCATGCTTCATGTGCTGTTCCCCATATTTCCTCAAGAGGGTATACACCATCTACACAAAAATTAGATGGATCTTCTCTCCAAGTTGTATACTCCTTTGGATATATGCGCTTGGCATCCTCTGCCTCCAAATACTAAACATCATTTAGAAAACTAATAATGCTGTTGAGTAATCTAAATGGATGCAAAATCTAAAACTGATTATGCCTTCCTGTTGTTACAATATTTAGGTTATAGTGACTCAGAGGTAATAGTAAAATAATGATTTCAGAGTGAACGAGGCAGACCATTTTTCATGCCTTCAAGAAAATATAGATGGGCCTCCTTCAAGGAATCAAGAAAAACCAGAGGCTCTTCCTTTCCTTGCCATATGATTTCAGCGGTCGTCTGCAGAAGACATTGCTGTTATTACTTAATAACTGCATATTTAGTAAGCAAAAGATAATTACACAACACCATGATCCAACCTTGGCGCGTGATATTGGACTAGCGAAACATTGGTCAAAGTGCATATCAGCCAAGGCCATCTTACACCTTTCTGCTTGCATTGCTCCTTTTTCAGAAAGTATAGATAAGTTTGAGCTTCCCTACATGTACGACTAATTAGGTTAGTAGCCATAGAACAGCCAAGCCACATATGAAAAGGAGTAATAAGATGTGAGTTCCTTACTACAACAATTAGCATCAACTCTTTCAGTCATGATAGGACCCAACCCCATTGGGAGGAAAGAATGAAAATAAATTGTTGGGCAAGCAGTCATAATAAATGGTATTAGAGCTGGGAGAAACTAGCTGGAGTTATGGGAGTCAAGTCCCATGTAGGAGTTACCTCTAGAATCTTGGATCAGGTCTGAGAGGATGTCAAGGCCTCAAGGGGGAGAATGTTATACCCTGTCTCACCAGATAAGTGGACTTACTGGAATTATAAGCCTTAAAATGCTCCACTCCTAACACTTTGGTTCTAATTTCTAGATTAAGGGAGGAGAAGCTCCAAGTAGGTGTGTGAACACAAAATTCAATCAATTGTTCCGCCGGTGATTGGATTTAGTCATTTAGATCATTACAAGGCTAATAATGAAAGTAACAGGGTCTTAAAGCATTAATTGAGTGTCAATTTATCAATCAGGATGGCACTCGACAAGTTTGAAACAGAATCTCATATTATAGATTATATCGCTTTTGATGTACCAAAAAGAGGAGGTTACTTGTGACAAGAATAAATGTTGAACTGACAACAGGAGCTGAGATGAACTAGTGATAGGATACCATGCCGTGGCAGAGCTAAAGGTAAGGAAGGGGGTTAAATTGAATCCTCGTCCGAAAATTACACTGCGCAAGTAGGTAAAATTTTATTTTTTTGTAATATATATACACGGTTGAACCCCTTTATATAAGGAAAGCTTCTAGATAGTAGCATTTTTATATTTTTCTGAATCCCTTTGTTTAAAGATTTTTGGCTCCACCACTGATACCACAGTTTGCTCAAATGTAGTTTGAAGTTTGTCAGCCTGGAGGAAAGACTATGTCAACTAACACATCTTATCATTTATCATGGAAGTTATGTTAGAGTTAGGGACGCAGAATTCAGATACCTCTTGTCTTTGCAACAAGAAAAATGTAACGCTCCATAAGACTCGTATCAGTAACAAAAGATGACTTTGAAGTCCTTAACAAGACAAGCGTTCTTAAGACAAAGCTAATTAAAACTTCACGTGTTTGTAGCTCAAACTAGCGACACCACTTGTATTCCAGAGCCTGGAGCTTTAGACATAACACCACTCTTTTTCAGTAATTCACTGACATTTAATATCAAGGTCTCAAACAGAGACCTTGGCATGAATAGCTTTTCTTGCAAGGACTCAGTAACTTAAAAGTAGGAAATTTAGCATTCTTTCTTGTACTTCCATTATAAACTTGGGTGTAAAGGGAAGTGACTGTCAAGGAATTAAACTCTCTCGTAATAACAGAATGTGGAGGAACATGAAAAGAGAAGGTGAAACAAACCTGAATTCTACCTTCTTCATTCCAAGAGCTGAGACCATGTCGTACAAGAGTAACTTTCTTCGGTGTAGCTAACACTTTTTTAGTTAGAGAGGTTGTGGCTCTTTCAAAATCAAATGCTCCACCAGTCAAATGAGTATCATTCCTAAGTCTTTCTGTAAGATCCATGTTAAAACTCAATTGCAGCTAGCAATAGGATTCAATGTTAATGTCATAAACAATCACAAGACCATGTACATAATAAAGAGCATAGCCGGAAGTAAATAGAAAGGATCCAGCTCCTCTGTATTGAACATGCCCGATTTAAATATCAAAGGTCCAGATTATATTAAGTAAATAAGCATGATAATCATTTTGACACCCAAAAAAGGAAGTCTCCAGCTATGATTAGAAATTATAATCTTTCTGACACCAATGAACAGATTAACTGGAGAATGCTTCTTTTTTTGGGTAGCAGAATGATGGTAAAAATTGTCATCTTAACTATTGCTAGAATGCCTGAATCTTTAATGTAATTTGGACCTCTGAAATTTGTATAGGACATATGTAACACATCCAAATAGGCAGGAAATAGAGAGAATGCCCAACCGGGAGAGGAGCCAGATACAACAATCATATGGAGTTCGTTAACTAGAACTTAAACTTTTCCACTCATGTATCTAACACAAATCAACTAATTATTCTTTTAGATAAATAATCAGTAAGATATCAAGGATACAAGCTAATCCAACATAACAACATGTGATCTTTACACAAATAGATGGCGGGATTCACTGTTAACTTTTCCTAGCCGGTATACATAAATTATACACTAATTATAGATGGTTATAGACATCATATACATGGATTATACATATACTATATATCCGCCAGCTATTTTTAGTTTAAGCGGTGGGGTGAACGCGTATTTATGTAATTCTTTTAATAATAACTATAGCCTAATTAGCATAGATTATCATGAGCAAGAAGCAGACCCCTACAACACATTTCATTGTTATCAAGAACCTTTTATTTTTTTCCTTCAGAAAACTAGAGGATTCTTGTTTCCTAAGTAATACACAATAACAAACCGGGTACGGTAGAATTTTAAAGACTACCTGTTGTAACTGGCAAACCAGGACTTGAAGTTGAGCAACGAATAGCATAGTTAATGCCAGAGCTAGTGCCAAGTTTAGGATATGTGAATTTCTTGGAATAGGAAATTGAAGTGAAAGATAAATAAGGGGTGGTAAGAATAGCTCCAGAACTCATTTTCGTAATTTCAAGATTGTTTCCACTTCTGCTTTTTTTGGCATGAATTTCAAGGGCCTTGTACAAAAGGAGAATGAGCTAAATAAGAGGAAAATGACAGTTGTAACTTGTGGTGGGAATTCAATTGGATTTGGGCATTTGGCTTTTGCTACAATATATGGAATTGAGGATATACCACATAGAGTGAATTGAAGATTCTTCCTTCTTGTATGGTCCAGCCCAAAAGACTATTTGTTCCTCCTTTTTTGGGCAACTTAGGTAAATGTATCCTTCTGCCAACTAGTTTAGATCAAAGCATACACCATCTACAGACTTCGATTGTATATAGTTATGTGTATTGTATGTATAATATTTGTATATTTTATATAAAGTACTATATTAGCTGTAAACTGGGTATATATTTTGTAGTTTAGTAAAAAAATGCGACTTTTTTTCATCCAAAAGTGGACATTTGGGCTTGTTGAACTAATCATAAGGCTTTTGTTCATATGTAATTTTTCTGTTGTTATTAGTTCATTTTTGGTACCGCTAACTTGGGTTTAATTCAATTCATAATGAAATTGCAAAATCCAAGGAAGAATTTGGTTACAAGTTTAGTTGAAATGGAAAAAAAAAAAAAAAAAGGCTCAACTTATTTTAGAAAGAGAGGTAGCACTTTCAGGAGTTCGTTTCATAAAGCAACCAACTATAGTAAAATATCTAAACGAAGGAACCTATCATTTGCCATTTCATCATTATTACAAAAATCCCTTTTGTTTAGAGTCCAGCTAAAGTGATTAAAGATCTATATATAATATATGCTCTGTGATACACAATGTAGCGCAGACCTCTCTCGCCTTTTATTAGCATTTATCTTTTTTCTATTTTTCCTCATTTATGTGCTATGTTAGAAAAGCTCAAAAATTACTCCTTTAGCTCTCTTAATTATATTAAATATGCAATATTAAAAGCTCATCTATGTAACTCTCTTAATTATGGTGAAAAACTTAAACGTCCCTAACCAACTAGAAAGGCACAGTGCAATAGCGACATTGAATTCTGCTGCCCACGTTGTAAATGGAAATGAATAATTTTCTTTGTGGTTTCCCCGAAAAGCTTATAAAGATTCAAATTTACAAAGTTAATTTTTCCCCCTGAAAATTTAAAGAGTTGAAACTTTTGAAAATTTGATCTCCACGATCCATCCATCCCAGACAAAATAATACTTAGCTGCTCTAAACTCACCCATAAAATGGGGTACTTTAAAATTTCAGTTCTTTTACCTTTTGGTTACCTATAATGGTTACCTATAATTATTACCTACTTTTAAGACCTCCATTATCCATTATCAATATAATTACATACTTATGACAAATACATATGGACCCAATTTCTCTTCAAATTTTTTCTCATCCACCATGTGATACAGATTAATCCTACTTCCCCACAAACCGTGTTTGCCATTCTTCTGATGAAAGGTGATTAGTTCATTTGAATTCTTTGTTTCTCTGTTCTTTTTCTTCTTGAAATATTTATATAATATTACATTGTTACTTTTGATAAATGTTTGTGATTTTGAAAATTAAAAATAGGTAACTAATGAGGTTATTATGGATGTAATTTCAACAATAATAAGTGAAGATATCATTTTAGAATAAGTTTAACCAAGTAATTTTACATATTTCCAGTAAAAAGGAATTAGTAAATGATAATTTTTTCACTTGTCCAAAGAAGGATTGTCAATGTAATTAAAGCTTAAAAATTCAGATTTATTTTTAAAATTTTATGAATTTTCAATATAGCTTCAATAATTTTTAGAACGGAAAAAGAGTAGCTTTAGAGTGGAGTGGCTAAAAAATAAAAAATAAAAAATAATAAAAATTTAGAGTGGAGTGGCCAATTATAAAATATATAATGTTCTAGCGAGGGAGAAGAAAATGAAAAAGAATGAATGAACAAGGAAGCAAGAGAAAAAGAAGAAGAAGAAGAAGAAGAAGAAGAAGAAGAAGAAGAATGTTAAAGCAAAAATTAACCAAAGAGATTTCATTGGTTTGTTTTCCCCCTTTCATTATTGTTTATGTAGTAGATGTTGTTGTTGATGTATTTTCTAAGAATTTTGAAGGAAAAAAAAAATGAATCACTAAAATGTAGCTCTTGAAAGGTAGAGAAGAAGAATTAAATAGATACTAATCTATTAAATAAACAAAGAATACTTATGTGTAAATTGTATAGATTATTATTTAAAATGTAAGCATTTGTGGATAATTAAAAATCCGTAATTTATAAAAAAATCTAACAAAAAGAAAAATAAAGGACAATAATAAAATATCTTAGAACTTGAAATCTAATTTATTTGAGTTTGAAGACTAAAGAAGAGTTAAATATTTTCAATAGTTTGGCATTAAAAATTTATTTCAAAAATTGAATAAGATTTTTATGATCGCGTGAAGCGCGAACCAATTCACTAGTTTGTAAATATGGGAGGAACTTTTAACTTTCAAATTTACACATTTGTTTAGCATCTTTTATGTACCACTATATATAGGGAAACGGATGGAACCTTAATTATATCTAGTCCTAGCTACAGTAAGTAATTTAAAAAAATTGACACATTCATCAAAATCATATAATAACATTAATTGAGAGAATTATTTAACTATATTATCATTTATTTAACTATATTATCATTTATCCTCTCCAACATAAATTAAGGAGTAGTAAAAGACTTCTTAAAAACTGTTCAGAATATTTATTAGACTAAAAAATAAATAAATAAAATTAATACAGTTTTAGGTTTTTTCTTTTTGGATAAAACCGCTTATTTTAAATCTTTGAAAGGTTAAAAATAGCTCATTATGAATCAAAGGAGTATGCATTATCAACTTTTACAATATATATAAGTGACATGGGGGTACGAACACAGCTTCCAATAGTTGTACCATGAGCTTCACAATTTGTACACGCAATGAATATATATAAGTGCCATGGGAGGTACGAACACAGCTTCCAATAGCTGTACCATGAGCTTCACAATTTGTACACGCAATGAATGCTTGTATCCTAAGCTATATAACTTGTACACTTTATCCAACTATTTTTATATCCCGCGTAGACATATGTCATAGTACTTAATATTTATTTCCTTCTCATGTATAGACGTATGCACTTAGATTTTAATTCTCCGATACATTTATTTTCTTCGTGCACTTTTACTTAGACGTATGCAGTTCAATTTTAATTCTCCTACACAAATTTATTTTCTCCTTGCACTTTTACTTGTTCACTTTTGACTTTTCACATTTTTACTGAATATTTATTCTCTTCTCAGGTATGAATGACCTCTTTCACATCTTGGCCCGAAGCATCTGGTGGAGAAGCTGGGGCTGAGGCTCCCTCATGCTCCTCTGAAGCAGATAATGAGTGGGAGGATCTAAACGGAACCTCATTCTGGGATTCATCTCCCTCTATAACTGGTGGCGGTATTCTTTCAGCCTGCCTTTCTATCACTGTCTTGCCCTTTTGGGCTACCGTAGCTTTCCTCCTCACAGGCATTTCTGACATACATAATACATGGTTAAGGAAAGAGAAATCCTTATATCATGGCTCTTGTCGCACGATCAAAGAAGAAAGAAGGTCATATTCTTTAAGAATTAATAAATGAAGTACTCTCTTCGTCCCATATTACGTGGTCACATTACTATACTTGACTTTTCACGTTCTTTAAGAATTAATAAAAATGAAGTACTCCTTTCATTCCATATTACTTAGCCACATTACTAAAAATATATATTTTTCTATATTATATATAAGCGTGGAGGAGGGACGAACACCGCTCCTCCAGCTTGTACCATGTCCACAAATTGTATACGTAATGAATGCTTGTACCATAAGCTATATAACTTGTACACTTTATCCAACTATTTTTATATCCCACGTAGACATATGTCATAGTACTTAATATTTATTCCCTTCTCATGGATAGACGTATTGTCACGACCCAACCCCGTGGGCCATGACTAGTGCCCGAGCTGGGCACCCAAACACATTCATTAACCAGAATCGCATACAGATAACTTATACATATACAAATATCAGACGCTGTTTCAAACTGTCGCAAGTACAAATATATATCACAGAAGCCAGCAAGGCCATCATATGGCGCAACGTCCCAAAATATATACAAACGCAAGCCGACAAGGCTGCCACGGCAAATGGGACCTCCCAAAACACATATACCATACGAACACAACCGAACAGAAATATTCACAACCCACATATATATCTACAGACCTCTAAACAGAACAATAGAATCATATGACGGGACAGGGCCCCGCCGTACCCCTGAATAAACGTACATATATACAACGGAGGAATACATGCCACAAAATACGGGCTCCGGACAAGGAGCGCTCCAAAGTAACGAGAATCGGTATCCTAGACCGGATGGTCACCAAATCGATCGTCCGTACCGCGGGCACGAAACGCGACCCCGAAGAAAGGGGGTCGGTACGGAATATGTCTCGAGTATGTAAAGCATGGAATGCGAAGAACAAAGGTCAAACTGAAATAAGAAGTACAGAAAATCATAAGGCTTGCCTCTGAAACATAAATCATGCATATTAATATTGTAACCGGCTCATTATGGGTCTGAGTGACTTAAGTAAATACTCATCATGTGCATATGCATATATAACGTGTCCCGGCCCTCTAGTGAGGGACTCGGTAAGTAAAATCATCATGTCATATACATATAACGTGCCCCGCCCCCTAGCCGAGGGACGCGGTAAGTAAAATCATCATATCATATACATATAACGTGCCCCGCCCTACAGCGAGGGACGCGGTGAACGAAGTCATCATATGCCATCCCCGGCCGCCCCCCCATATCATCATATCATCATCATATAACGTGCCCCGGCCCTCTAGTGAGGGACGCGGTGAATATCATCATATACATATATCATGCCCCGGCCCTCTAGTGAGGGACGCGGTGAGTAATACAGAGGAGTCGTGCACGAATACATGCCCTGGCCCGGGACGCAGTGAAGAAGTAATAACAGTTCGCACGAGCAGAGTAGTGAGAAACCATAAGCAGTTAAAACATTTTCAAAGACTCAATAGGATAATCAAAACGAACCATCATGTAAAAATCAGGACAATAGCCAGATCAAGTTTCCTCCGAACGTCACTCGGGAACATACCAAATAGAACTTTAAAAACCATAGACATGTACCAAACCATATGCATATAAATCATTAGTCCAGACTCGACAAATAAATAAGTAGTCAACACTCGGGGGTTAAGACGATAGTCATGCAAGTCCTTTCAAAAAGTCGTTAGAACTAAACATAGACAAGTCTCGGGGCCCACGGAGATACCAATCCGAGCCCGCCTATGAAAGTTACGGGCATTATACGTTATAGAATCATTTGCGAGCATATCAAAGCAATCCGGTTCCGTCTATGAAAGTTATGGACCTTTTTCGACATAGAATCCTTTAGAACAATCTTTTTATGCACATTTGAAATTCAATCTTACAAAAGACATAAGGGCCATAGTTTAACCATTTTAAGAATGCCAACATAAGAGATGAATAAGAATCGTAGACGCACTCGGAATCTAAGAATGGAGTTACCCCGAGGCTCGTATCATAGCTTACTTACCACTAAGACATGCCAAAAGAAAGAAGGGGTAAGCTTTACATACCTCGTCCGCTCTCAAAGCTAATCCAAACCTAAGTCTCGGGCTCCCCAAGATCTACAACAACATCATCGATACCAAACATTAGCTATAGGCATTTAGGAATTCAATTCCAAACTAGCACTCTTTCTACAGAAATTCGGGCAGCATTTCCCCTATAAATACAACAACCCCGAGAATTCAACTCGGCTAAATCTTCAACAACAATACCAACAATCATACTAATAACATCAATAATCAATTTAAAACGCATTCTAACATTAACAACCTTCTCCCACATAATGCGATGACATTCGCTTACATTCAATTCAACTACATATAATCAAGCCAACACCAATGCTCGCACATTCAAGTACTAATCCGAGATCGCTCAAACAAGATTCAAGAACATTTCAAGCAATCCGCACAATATTCAAAATAACCCAACCAACACATACTCCACCCGAAACCTTCCCAATTCAACAAGAACAACAACAACACCTTTCTTTCTTCCAAACTCATGAACTACACCAACAATCTACACGTTAACAATGTCATTATCATAAATATAAAATTTACATAAGAATCACGTTAACTTCCAAATCAGCCCACAACAATTACAACTTCAACTTGATTCATTAAACTTTCATTATCATCATAGATTCCACAATAACAACAACCAAAAATACTAAATGAAATTAGTTCAACATGCCTACACCAAATCAGCCCATTTTCGGCCACAACATCAACATACAAATTCCATGATTTTCATCCATTTCCACACACTACAACAACACCCAAACATGCCAAATACAATTAATTCACCACTCCTACACAACATCACATATACACGGCCAAACATCAACATACACGGTTCAACATCAACATCCATATTTTCATGAATTTCATTCATTTCTACATACTACAACATACACAAACCATCCATAACATATAAAAGAGAAGATTAAACCTTACCTTTTCCACTTGGTTCTTCAACTTAGCTAGAGTTTGTGCTTGCAAGAATAAATGGTTTGCTTGCTCCAACAACTATCTTACGTTAAAGAGGACCTTCCAATTGGTTGATTAGCTAGAAGGAAATATTTTTGTGATGAAGATTTTTGGTCTTCAATTTTTTGACACCATGGCCGAATGGCCTTCTCCTTTTGTTCTCCAAGTTTCTTGAATTTTCTAAGGGGTGAGGATGAAGAATATGACTAATTAGTCATCTTGCATATGCTTATATTAATCATCCATGTGTACCATGGCCTACACATGGCTTGGATGAATTAAAATTTGCCAAGCCATGGGTGGGAACCACCCAAGCCACACGGCCAAGTTGGCCTTATTTCATGAATTATTAATTTTTCATAATTCACTTTTAACCCCAAATTTTTCTTAATATTCCATACCAATAAAATCATAAGCAACTTATGCCTTAAAACAAAATCGGATGTCAAAAGTCTCAACCTCGTATCCCGGAATAGTCTTGTCCTTAACTTATCATGGTTAGCTCGGACTGTCCCAATGCACAAAATACGGGATATAACACGTATGCACTTCAAATTTAATAATCCGACACATTTATTTCCTCCGTGCACTTTTACTTGTTCACTTTTGACTTTTCGTGTTCTAGCTGAATATTTATTCTCTTTTCATGTATAGACATATGCAGTTCAATTTTAATTCTCCTACACAAATTTATTTTATCCGTGCACTTTAATTTGTTCACTTTTGACTTTTCACATTCTTTAAGAATTAATAAATCTCACGTGGATATCTATCATAGTACTGAATATTTATTCTCTTTTCTATTGACGAACACCGCTCCTCCAGCTTGTACCGTGAGCTTCACAAATTGTACACGCAATGAATGCTTGTACTATAAGCTATATAACTTGTACACTTTATCCAACTATTTTTATATTCCATGTAGACATATGTCATAGTACTTAATATTTATTCCCTTCTCATGTATAGACGTATGCATTTTAAATTTAATTCTCCGACACATTTATTTCCTCCGTGTACTTTTACTTGTTCACTTTTGACTTTTCACGTTCTAACTGAATATTTATTCTTTTTTCATGTATAGATATATGCAGTTCAATTTTAATTCTCCTACACAAATTTATTTCCTCCGGACACTTTAATTAGTTCACTTTTGATAGTACTGAATATTTATTCTCTTATCATGTATACACGTATGCACTTCAATTTTAATTCTTCGACACATATTTATTTCCTCCGTGCACTTTTACTTGTTCACTTTTGACTTTTCACGTTTTTTGCTGAATATTTATTCTCTTCTCATGCATATATCCAAATCTTTTGGTACAAATTTGCATTGCTATTGTTCGTTCTCTTTTCACGTTTAAAGTATTGAGAAAGAAGAAAAACGGGGATAAAAGTCACTCCCTCTTATCACATTCTTTAAGAATTAATAAATGAAATATATATTTTATCATAATATCCATATTTATTGGTGTAGAGTCTCGATAGCCTTAGAAAATGATTTTAAAATAAGTAATTAATGTAAAGAGTAAAATAAGACGAAAATTCCTTCTCTTGATATGTTAACGTAGGCAATTACTTTTATCCCCATTTTCCTTCTTTGTCAATACTTTACTTATCTTACTCTCCTTTGCATTCTCTGATTATTGTTCCTTTACATTTATAAAATGTATTACTTTATATTTTCATTTCGGAATTAAAATTTGGTGATTTACGATATAACATATATCTTTCTAATTTTGATTTCTTAGTAACAGTTCTTTTTATCTATAATTGTTAATATAAAAAATTATAATATAACTAATTTACCCCTTATTACCATATTTTTTAGTTAATTTAATAAAAATATTTTATTGGTTTTGCTTTTAAAAAATCTAATATATACAACAATGGTTCTTATGTTTGGATCTGAACAGTTAATTGATTGAGATGGATATCAACTTGTCGGTATTACATAAGAACAAATCTAGAATCAAAATATTAATTTTCCCTCACCTTCTTACTAATTTTTTTTTCCACATTGATGAACACCTTTCATTGTCATGACTATGACAGATTTTTAAAAGTTATTTACAAAATACAAATCTTAAAGACCGGCTAATTAAAATGAATAAACATGTTCGGCCCGTGCATCGCACGTGCATATATGGCTAGTCTCTCTCTAAATGGTCTCCTGATAGGCATACTCCTAAACCTAGACGCGTGATAATGTCTAAAGGTAAATGCTTACTCACATCCTATGTTTATACCAAACTGGTGAATTGGTTCGCGTTTCGCGCGATCATAAATTGTTTTAATATCTTCTTCAATCTTCAAATTCAAAATAGATTACATTTTAAGTTCTAAGCTAATTTATTATTGTCACTTATTTTCCCTTTTCTTTAATTTTTATCAATTACGAAATTCCTTTTCAATCATTCAAAAATACTTAAATTTTATATTATAATAATAATAATAATCTATATAGATGAATTTTCCTTTTTATATAAAGTATTTATCTCACTCTTTTTATCTATCTTTGCATCAACAACAACATCAACTACAAAAATAATAAGGAAAAGGGGGGGGGGGGGGGGTAAACACACAAATGAATTCTCTTTTGTTAATTCTTGCTTTAATATTTTTCTTTCTTTTTCCTCCTCCTCCTCCTTCTTCTTCTTCTTCTTTGCCCATTCATTCTAAGAAAAAATCTCTATTTTTATGCTCTTTTCTCATTGGAAGATCACATTTTTATAACCGACTACTCTACTCTAAAGCTACTCTTTTTTCATCCTAAAAATATCGATGCTACACTAAAAATTATAAAATCTAAAAAGCTGATCATTTCTTTTTTAAAAAGTTCCTATGAATTCAATACGCGACATGATTAAAAGGGAGAGAGAAGTCAAAAAAAACAATTGAATATTCAAGCTTCAATTTAATTGACAATCCTTCTTTCGACTACTGAGAAATTTATCATTAACTGATTTTTTTTTTTTTAATTGAAAATACGTAAAATTATTTGATAAAGATTATTCTAAAATAACATCTTCACTTACTATTGTTGATATCTTACTTAGCAGCTATCCAAAAAAGACATGCTTATATGATTTATAGAATAGAGGAATGAGAAGACAATTGTTTTAAAAAATAAATAAAAAAAAAACGATCGACACCAAAAACTGTAGTACCTGGAAAAACATACAAAATCATATTAATTTGCCAACAAAAACATACCGACAACTTACCAAACAAAAATAGGGTAAAATTACATCCACATATAAACCCCATTAGTCAATTGACACCAAAAGCTATATATGTACCTGAAAAAACCTACATTCTATTCAAGAAAGTTCAGACACATTAGAGATCAAAATAGGAAGGAAAAGAAGAAAGTAACATACGAAAATTACATCAATTCGTCAATAAAAACATATCGATAACCTAACAAACAAAAATAGGATAAAATTATATCCACATATAACCCCATTAGTCACCTATTTTCAACTTGCAAAAAATCACAAACATTTAAGAAGTAACAGTATGATATTATATAAATATTTCAAAAAGAAAAAAAAGAAAGCAGAAACACAAAATTAAAAAGAACTAATCAGCTGACATCAAAAGGAATGACTAACACGATTAGTGGGAAAGTAACGATAAAATGTGTTACTTATCACACGGTGGATAGAAAAATTAATGAGAACTTTTGGGTGGTATATATATTTGATGCAAGTCTACAACTATTCTGATGATGGATAACGAATGTCTTAAAAAAAGGTTAATAATAATAGGTAACAGAAGGTTTAAAAACTGAAAATTTAAAGTGCCCATTTATGGGCTAGTATTTAAGAGCAACAATTAATTTTTATTCAATTGATGGATCGTGGAAGTAATATTAAGAGAGTTAAAGAAATTATTCTTTTAAATTTTGAGATTGCATAATTAATTTAATTAAGAGGGTTAAAGGACTGACTTTGAGATTATTTAACATAGCACATAAATGATAAAAAAAAAAAAAAAAAAAAATAGAGAAAAGTCCAAAAAATGGAGAAAAAAGATAATTGTGTTTCTTGGCTAAAGAGAGGTACCACATCACTTTTTCTATTCCTAGCTTTATTTTATATATTGATTAATGTAACTTACCGTAGTTAAGTAATTTTATGGAGGAAATATATACATTAATTAATCATGATTAACTGATACTTGTTCATAGACATATCATGCATTTATTAGTCTGATATAAACATTGGATGCCGGACAAATTTTTACCATGTGGAAACTAATCAGGGGCAAATTTAGGTAGAAAATTTGGGACACGTGAACTCATGATCTCTCCATAAGACTAGATATTTTATGTATATATTATTTAAAATTGGTATAATATTACCTGCTGGAACCTATACTACAAAAAGATTAAATGGTGCACTTAGTTGATGGTTGAGTTATTTACCTATAGGACTAGAGATCAATTCTCTCTTAACACATTTTTCCTTCTTTTTTATGGTGAACCTATGTTCTAAAAATCCTAGATTCGCCTATGAAACTAGAGGGTGTCAGCAGGGCGGAGCCAAGAGGTTCCAAGGGGTTTCATCAACGAAAAATTACATTATATTTATAAGGTTAAAATTATTTTTTATGTGTATATAATAAGTATTGAACCCCCTAACTATGTATATAGTAAGTGTTGAACCCCCTAACTTCTTTTGTGTGTTTACTTATTCATATTTTAAACCCCTTACTAAAAAGCCTAGCTCAGCCACTGGGTGTCTGGTCCTCATGAGCCAAGCTCGGTTTTAACGGGAATAAAGTAACAAATCCGTCTGTTTCCCTCGTTAAGCCCATTTTTTTAAAACTTGTTAAAACTAATTGCGGTGGCCGTTACGTCGGAAAGAAACAAAAACAGATTCAGCCAACGTACTTTCATGTTCCCCACGTTGCATGTTACTCCTACAGTCCTACTATTCTTTTTATATTTATGTTTTCCTAAATAAATTATTCACCAACTGATATAGTAGTATTACATATTTATTTGATCCATCTTCCCATTGTTTTCAACAACTTTTAAGTTTACGTTGGGCAGTTGGCTGCCAACAATGAACTAAGATGAATCACAAGCAGAGGGGCAGCACCTCTTTTGTCCCTTTTAATTATCAAACATGTGCTTTAAAATAATTTAAGACAGGTGTCAGTAGGAAATATATTTATTGACCGGAAAGTAGAACGATTAAGGTACCGCTGGAGTTAAAGTTCAAAGTTACCAACGTATCTCTAGAAAATGGAAGTCCATGCTTTTCTGTTTATTTTCTTTTTTCGTGGAAGGCAATTTAAAATAAAGGCAACGAGTTTATAATACAATTTTTTTTATAAGTATTAGATTAATTCAAGATGGGTTTTGGGTTTGGGGAAAAACCTTTTTATCTTGTAAAACTCTAGGTATAAATGTTGTTCTCAAACTAAATCATGGATTTGTTTGAAAGGATTTCATAGTTTTAGCTTGGACATGTTATTTTCACCTCAAATCTCAACTTCTAAAAATGGATTTTATTATTACTTCTAAACCAATTTCTTATGAGTACTACATAAATATTACTTCTAAACCAATTTCTGGCTATGGAAGCAAATCGAGTGATGGATAGTCTAGCAAAGTACTATATTTTTTTATACCCCTTTTGTAAAAATTCACTCTTTCTGAATCATGTTCCTCGTAATAGTCTTTGTGTACGGTGAAAACCGGATATGGCCCAAACCGGAGATAGAGAAGAAGTAGTAGGGACATACCGGATGCTACCCGATCCTTTCCGGGGAAGGATCTGTGAAACGAGCCTCTCTTCTTCGTTATTGAAATGGCCAAGACCGCTTCTCCGAGAGTCCGTGGCCGTCGATCCGGATAGCTGTTGTCCCGAGTGACCGTTAGTCCGAATAGCCGTTGCATGTGAGCCACGCGTCAGTAGCGTCCTGCCATGGTCAACCACCAACCATGCGTGTGTCAGACGGCGCCGTCAGTCTAATCCCACCAAATCCGCTCAGAAGCTGTCCTTGTTATTATTATTTTATTAGTTCACATTGTACAAAGCCCATGGAGGCAACACTATAAATAGGGGGCATCCCCCTCCTTTGCAGAGGTTGGCTCCTTGATGTTCTCAAAGAATATTTGTAATAGAATAGCATATATATACAATCTTTCTCTTAAGTTCTGATTCGGACAAGGCCGTCCTACCCAAGTTTATATTACTTTCGATCTTTCAATTGTTCTATATTGATTCATGAACACTCGTACACGCAAACAAACCGCCATCTCTAGCCATTTCCTCGAAGACCCCTCGTACATACGTTTTCTTTATTCCGTACATATCAAGATCCAAGCACATATCCTATACCCGCTTACAAATTTAATTGGCTTATCCGATTTCGAGGTAAACAGTTTGGCGCCCACCGTGGGGCTAGGATAATAGTTCTTGGTCTTGATCTTATCAAACTCATCTAAATCGCGACGCCGCCCCCCGTTCGCCTCGTCAGAAACGGATCTATGGCTGACATCGGACAATCTGGTCACGTTAATAACACCGAAATTGTGGCAGAAAACGAGGGAAGCGAACCTCGGGGACTACCAAACCCGGCTGACCCGAGCCCCATTAACTCAAGGGAGGGACTCAATCGACAAAACACTGTGGATCAAGAGAACGCCGCCCTACCGGCCTCTGATCCTCTAAGAACTCACAACTCCGTTACATTGTCTCGGACCCAAAGCCAGAGGGAACCGGAGGCACAAAATGACGGCATTAATTTGCGTCTGATTTTCGAAATGTTGCAGGAACAAAGAGCAGCAATTGCCGAGCAAGGAATGGCGATTGCCCGGTTGCAGAATGGACAAGGGGATGCCGGGCCGGAAAAGGCCAAAGGAACAGTGGAGGTTGGAAGGAACGAACCACGGACTCTTGAACGAACCATCGAGAGTAATGATGATTCTGGGGCCGGTTCCTCCACCGAGGTCCTGAAGATGCTTGAGATTTTGGCAAAACGGGTGGATTCGACCGAAAAGAGAGTTGAGACATACAATTCCCGGGTGGACCAGATACCGGGGGCTCCACCTTCTTGAAGGGACCGAATTCGAAACGGTACATCCAAAGGCCTTTTCCACCGAGTGCGGCCCGGCCCGATCCGAAGAGGTTGAAAATGCCGACATCCGAAGTACGACGGCACCACGGACCCGCGCGAGCACGTGACCTCGTATACTTGCGCCATAAAAGGCAATGATATGGAAGAAGATGAAATTGAGTCGGTATTCTTTAAAAAATTTGGGGAAACTCCGTCGAAGGGAGCGACGTGGTATGACCATCTACACGAGCACTCGATCACTTCGTTCGAATCGCCGGGCCGACGCCTTCGTAAAGGCACACGTGCGGTGCCATCAAGGTGCGGGCCGTAAGGCCGACATCTTCCGGATAACTCGAAAGGGACGATGAGTTACTAAGGGAGTTCGTCGCCGGTTCCGGAAGGGAACGGATGAAATTACCCCCGGTGCCAGAGGAATGGGTCGCACAAGCTTTCACAAAAGGGCTCAGCATGCTAAGCTCGGTTGCCTCGGCCAAGTTGAAAGAGAATTTGCTGGAATACGAGGCCGTAACGTGGGCCGATGTCCACAACCGGTATGAATCGAAGATTCGGGTGGAGGACGATCAGTTCGAGCTCTCCCCGGTAAAGTTGAAGGCGGACAGAGGCTTCGAGAAGCCGAGGAAGGGGTATGAAATGAAGTCTGAGTCAGCAAAAGAGAGGTTTCGGCCGTACTCCCACTCGGAGAGACCAATCTCCAGGTTGGAAGGGTCGAGGGAGAGCCCGAACCACCTCTCCGGTCGGGGGTAGCGAGGGCGGGTCGGCGCCGTCAGCGGCCAGGGACTCGTTCAGGAGCGACCCCGGAAGCCCCATCAATCATAAGGGTCCACCAAAGATTTCGGAGTAAAACTTCAACGTCAACACCTCGGGCCTAGTATCGGCCATCGGCCGAGTACCGGAGGTACGGTGGCCAAAACCACTGAAGTCAGACCCGGCACAGCGGGATCCTAGCATGATGTGTGAGTATCACGGAACCCACGGTCACAAAACTGAGGATTGCCGCCAATTGAGAGAAGAGGTAGCCCGGTTATTAAAAAATGGCCACCTTCGAGATCTGTTGAGCGAGCGCGCCAAAAATCACTACAGTGAGCGGGAAGCTCCTCGAAGGGCCAAGCCAGACGAACACCAGCATACGATCAACATGATATTTGGGGGTATTGACGTACCTCGGGAACCGGTAATGAAGCGAACCAAGGTCTCAGTTGTTCATGAGAAACGCATCCGAGACCATTCGACCAGGGGCTCTATTCTCTTCGATGATGAAGACGCGGAGGGCATCGTTCAGCCGCACAACGATGCACTGGTAATTTCTGTACTTGTCTTTAAAACTAAGATCAAGCGTATTTTGGTTGACTCCGGAAGCTCGGCCAACATCATTCGTCGGGGGTGGTCGGCGGCTAGGGTTGCTCGATAGGATTGTGCCGGTGGCTCGGGTACTCGGCGGGTTCAATATGGCTAGCGAGACCACGAAGGGAGAAGTCTCGGCCCCGTCGAACGCGGATGGCACCATTCGGCAAACAATGTTCTATGTGATCGAAGGAAACATGAAGTATAATCTTGCGTTAGCGGACCTTGGATACATAGCATGAAAGGCGTCCCTATGACTGCGTCGGTTATTGAAATTCCCCGCTCCGCGAGGGGTGGCTTATCCGGGGCGGCCGGCCGCGGCGAAAATGTTCGCGGTAACGGCGCCTCCCCGGCCCGGCCGGCTCAAATAGGGTACAACGGAGGGCGGGTCCCCGATAACGCACTAAGGCGTTGGACCAGATCCAGTGTATGGAGAGGATGACTTTGGGATGCCCAGGTCCTTCGTCATGCCGGATGACTCGGACGCGACCAAGTCAACCGTGGAGGAGCTGGAACAGATCATCTTGTTCGAGTTCTTGCCGGACAGAAAGGTATACCTGGGCACGGGACTTACCCCGGAGCTCAGGCGTAAATTAATTAAATTTCTTCAAGCTAACGCCGATTGCTTTGCATGGTCCCATATAGACATGACAGGTATATCACCGGAAATAGCGTCACACAAACTCAGCTTGGATGGAAAATTTAAGCCAGTGAAGCAAAAAAGAAGGCCCGTGTCGGAAAAAAACGCGCCCGTAAAGGACGAGGGCAACAAAGCTTTTGAATATAGGCTCCCCCGGGAGGTGAAATACCCGGATTGGCTCGCTAACGTGGTGGTGGTGCCCAAAAAAGGTAATAAACTTCGAATGTGTGTCGATTATAAGGATTTAAACAAGGCATGCCCGAAGGATTCTTTCCGTTGCCTCGCATCGACGAGAATGATCGATGCGACGGCCGGGCATGAAATGTTGAGTTTCCTCGATGCCTACTCCGGGTACAACCAAATCTGGATGCACCCGGAGGATCAAGAGAAAACGTCCTTCATCACCCGTTATGGGACTTACTGTTATAACGTCATGCCTTTCTGTTATATCCCGTATTTGGAACGTCGGGACGATTCGGGTTAACTATGATAAGTTAGGGTTAAGACCATTCCGGGATACGAAGTCGAGACGTTTGACCGATTTGTCGTAAGACTTAAGTGTGTATGATTTTATTGACATGGAACATTTAGGAAAAGTTGGGACCAAAGATGGAATATTGGGAAGTGACGATTATTGAAAGAAAAAGAGAGAAAATAGGGCCATGTGGCCGGCCACCTTTGGAGTGGGCCATGGCCACATGGTTGGCCATTATATGTAATAAGAAGATGACTCAAGGGACCATTTTATCATCATCTCAAGACTTAAGAAAAATCAAGAACATTGGAGAGCAAAAACCACCAACCATTCGGCCATAGGAGCAATTTTCAAGACCAAGATTAAGCCATCCCAAAATTATTTCTTCTAAGCAAATCTACTAATTGGAGGGTGCTTGATAACGTGGAGTTGTCGTTTCAAGCGTTGGACTACTCGTTTTCATCCTTGGCCAACTTTAGACAAGTTGAGGAGTTGTGAAGAAAGGTAAATTCTAATCTTGTTTTATGAGTTATGGAAGGTTTATGTGTGTTGTTGTATGTTGATATGGA